>NW_018165622.1:19713-26686 GCF_001263595.1 Phalaenopsis equestris | reverse complement strand
AATTCTCTTATAATGATCTTACCTACTAAATGCTAGCGGTTAAGATCAATATGTGGAATTTCAAGTTGAGTAAAAAAAATAGCTTTGAATTTCTAATGGTGGGGTACCTCTTCTAATTTTCTAAGCCTAGTCAATAGAAAAGTCCTATGGCTAGACCTAGGCTACTAAAGAAGTTTTCTAGACCTCAACCAAAAGTGAGGTCAACAACGTCTCTCCAGCACAGTGGGTAAGTATCAAAAATCCCATCAATGATAGCGATTCATGCTCTTATTAAACTTATAAACTCATTTAAAATTATTGGAACTATGCAAATGTACAGAAACCATCCATTGTGAGATATTGTTGCCCACGTAACAATGGATGCTGTAGCTCAAGCAGATGTCATTTTAGTTCCAAGAATTAATAGTGGTCATTGTACTCTACTTGTTGGGAATTAGAAGGAACACAAATGGAGATTCTTTGACTCATTGATATTTAATGCATTTGGGAGTTCCCCGCGACACGTGGTAATCAAACTAAGCCTTAGTTAATTTATTATGTAAGAAACTTTTTTCTTTGTTTATGATTTAAACGATTTAAACTATCATCTTTATTACCAGATTAACATCTTCACAAGGATGCCGGGGAAGCTTTCCTCAATGACCCGACTAAATGAGATGTTACCACGACCAGAGGCCTTCCCACAAAAAATAATAGTGTTGACTGCATTATCTTTGTTTGTAAATATATGGAAACAATTGTCACAAAAGGATAGTTGATTGGAAATATAAACAGAACTGGCAGATTGTTATGCCTCAGTTTAGGGCAGAGCTTGCATATGAAATTTTTATATATATATAAATTATTTGGATGATATTTAAATGGTTGTACTTTTCTGTAAATATGTTTGAAATGCTGATAGTAACCTGTTGATAAATATGATTGATTCGATTTTGTAAATTATATGAATTATTCGGATGATAAATAAGATTGAATTCTTTGGTGAATGTCTGTATGATTGTCTCTTTTGTTGCACTAAAGTATTATTGCATATGACTTTGTATTTGCGGACTTATGCATACAACTGAAAATACACTAGAAATAAGCTGAAAAAACCTCCAAATATCCTGAAAATGCCCTGGTAATAAGCTGAAAATACACTGACAATAATAAAAAATAACCTGAAAATATCCAGGTTATTGCTAGGTTATTTTCAGGTTATTTCTATAATATTTTCGGCTTATTGCTAGGGTATTTTTTAGGATATTTATAAGGTATTTTCAAGTTATTGCTAGGTTATTTCTATGATATTTTCGGCTTATTGCTAGGTTATTTTCAGGTTATTTCTATGGTATTTTTCGGTTACTGCCAGGTTATTTTAAGGTTATTTCTATAATATTTTCTGCTTATTGCTAGGATATTTTCAGGTTATTTCTAAGGTATTTTCAGGTTATTGCTAGGTTATTTTCATGTTATTTGGGAGGTATTTTAGGTTATTGCTAGGTTAATTTCAGGTTATTTCTATGATATTTTCGGCTTATTCCTAGGTTATTTTTATGCTATTTTCTGGTTACTGCCAGGTTATTTTAAGTTTATTTCTATAATATTTTCGGCTTATTGCTATGGTATTTTCAGATTATTTCTAAGATATTTTAGATTATTGCCAGTGCATATGTCTATGGTATTTCCAGATTATTTTTGGATTATTGTTGGGTTATTAATGGTTATTTTTTTGTTATTGCTGGGTTTTTTTCCTGGGTTTTTGGCCAGGTTATTGCTAGTTTATTATTGGGGTATTGTTAGGTTATTGATGAGTTTTTGCCAGATTATTGTTGGATTATTGCTGAGGTACTATTACAGGATTACTACACGTTTATTACTAGGTTCCTTACAATAGATTCACCACAAATTTATATAGTAAAGTCTGCATAACCAACATTTCAAAACAATCATATGTGCACAAAAATCTCAACATATATTACACAAACATATATTTACATATTTTGTAAGTGTTCATTGTTCTGTTAATAAAAAGGTGTTTGTCTCAGTTGGCTTAGATATCAGTAATGGAATGCATCATAATTAAGGTGTATGTTGGTTCCGGTGTGACATTTTCCTATTGTAAATATAAATGAATGTTAATGACCATATTTTAGTTCAAAATAAGAATAGTAGTGTGGGATTTCAGTTTCATACCAGACTCAGAGAATGTGACACTGCAATCAGATTTGCGTCGTAATGGATCTGTAATTCTTGGCTCGTGTATGTTTCATGATCCTTTCCTGCATACAGTGGTTCAAGTTAGAGAAGATTAATGTAATGTAGAATAATGAATATAAGTAATGTAGAAATATATACTCTTAGTTCTCTTGCTTTTTTCCAGTATTCTTTCAACCTCGCATTGGATATACCTTTAGGTCTTTTTTTTGCGGGATCATCCACGATGAACTCTCTGTTATGTGATTTCCTTTTTTTTAGTTTTTTTATTTGGTTTAGGATCCTTCCCGTCTAATATTTCCTCAACACCTACAGATATTGTTTTTAATGATTCCAGCATATATGTCTCGGCTCGTTCATTTCCTTCTGCTTTATTAATTAGTTGGTAGGCAAACTTCTGAGTGTGTGATCGAAATAGCAATCCCCTGGAAGTTCTGCCGAACATTTGAGAGTCATTCATACGTTTGTGTCTAAGACTATTATATAAATATTTTTTACCTTAGCAGACCATCTCAATAACAAATATTTCTCGGGAATATTTGTTAAGTTTACCCATTAAGAACGCATAGAGAGTGAGCACAAAGCAACCCCATCATTTCAAATTTCTTGCAACTGCAGGTGATCTCGCAATTAACCCTATCAAATGTAACAATTCAGGCTCTACTCATGTCCCGATTATCCAAATTCCTAACATATAATTCAGATGGACTATCAACTGAGAAATCAACAGTTAATCTACATAGCCCATGCAGTAACTCTTCCTCAAACATGGAGTAGAGCTTTCGAGTGTAATATGTAGCAGCTTGCCTCAACACTGGGCTTGTTTTAACCACTGGTGTGATAACATTCTGAAAGCTTTTAAGTCTTAATCCTTCTCATTCCTTCTCCAAGATTATATAATATTTTCAAGACCCAGAAAGTAATCAGTGAGAGAATTAGCGGGCTTAGATGCACCATGACATACATTATTTGTGGACTCACTTCTTTGCGTAGATAATATTACCATTCCGAATATTTCCTTATTGAATGTTGTTGATCATTTATGTTTTATATGGTACAATGAATTTAGCCAAACGTTGTTGTGTAGGTTTTCTCGCTCAATCATTATAGCCCAATTATCTGCAAACTCTTCTTTGGAATCACACTTCCTCATGCATTTGTAAAATAGATTGTTAACGCTCTTGTACGCCAAACCACAATGAAATTTTGATGATAATTTCTTATAGATATGTCATTGGCATAGTCTATGTCTTGTGAGTGGAAGACAATCATCAATGGCTCTTGACATCGTGAATAACCACTTGAATGACTCTATCGTCTCGTCAGATAAAAAACTAAATCCGAAGAGAACGTTTTGTCAATGGTGGTTAATCCATACAAAAGGAGAAAAACATAAATTATACTTATTCAAACGGTAGCTAGTGTCGAAAATGTCAACATCCCCAAAACAATCATAATCAAGTCTGCAAGACCCATCACTTTAGAAAAAGCTTGTAAGTCTACCCTCCTCATCACTTTGAATGTCCCATGTAAATATGTTATCCTCAGTTTGTCGCTCCATGAATAATTGTAACAAATAGTTGTGTGAGTGGAAGACAATCATCAATGGCTCTTGACATTGTGAATAACCACTTGAATGACTCTATCGTCTCGTTAGATAAAAAACTAAATCCGAAGAGAACGTTTTGTCGATGGTGGTTAATCCATACAAAAGGAGAAAAACATAAATTATACTTATTCAAACGGTAGCTAGTGTCGAAAATGTCAACATCCCCAAAACAATCATAATCAAGTCTGCAAGACCCATCACTTTAGAAAAAGCTTGTAAGTCTACCCTCCTCATCACTTTGAATGTCCCATGTAAATATGTTATCCTCAGTTTGTCGCTCCATGAATAATTGTAACAAATAGTTGGCATCACCTTGTTCAATTCTACTTCTTCTTTCCCTTTGAATAAAGTTATAAGCATCTTGACTCGTACACTCTAAGTTTTCAACTCCCCCAACCTCTATAATAAGGAAATTAAATGTGTCTGCTACTCTAATCCCTAAATCTATCATTGATCTAAAAAAGTATGCATTTAACTCGCTAATCTTTTGACTGGAACATAGAAGGTGCTTGTCACCGGATTCCGCCAAGGGGTGGTTATGAGTTTTGACAAATTTCTTTATTGTCCAGTTGCCATCAACATCAACAGCATATCGAACCATTTCTTGATAGTCAGTCCTTGTATCCGCTTTTCTATACTTCACCATATTGGCAACCTGTGATTCTCTCTTATGACATGCTTTTCTACAAATATAATCCTTCGACTTAATTTGCTTGAATTTAGCAACTGCTGTGGTCCGCTGTGGTCCTTGCGGACAGTGAAACCAACATGATGTGCATAAGCACAATAGTGTTCGTAAGTCTCTTCCTCATTATGGACAATAATATTAAAAAAACTATGAACAATTGATTCATTGCAATCATTTCCTGGCCTAGGTAACTACAAATTTGAATTATACCATAGGATAGTCAGATATGCCCATAAGAAGGATTTTCTTAAGTTATTCTTGGGTTATTATTGGGTTATTATCGGGTTGTTAGACATTTCTTCAACAATAACCCGAAAATAACATGGTAATAAACCTCAAATAAGTGTAAAAGTAAATGAAAATAACCCTAAAATAACCTTAAAATAACCCCAATATATGCAGATAAGAAGGATTTTTTTAGGTTATTCATGGGTTATTATCAGGTTATTAGCTATTTCTTCAACAATAACTTACAAATAATCCCAAAATAACATGATAATAACTCTCAAATAAGTGAAACTAAATGGAAATAATCCTAAAATTTATTGTTAGGTTATTCTCGGTTATTGTTGGGTTTTTCTCGGGTTATTGAGCATTTCGTCAAAATAACCCTAGATAACTAAGCCCTAATCACAAAATAAACCAAAAAAAAAAAAAAACTCATGACGATCCAAGAAATAACTGGAAAACATATTCAGTTAAGCAAGAAAACTCACCTTCGTTCCATACGCGTTGACATTGTTTTCGTAATCCATGCTCTTTATTTCTTTATTAAGAGAGAAATCTATCTCCATCAAAGCAACAAAGTCACGGTGAGACTGCAATGAGTAAATCCTAACAGGGACAAAAAAAACGCTTTTTGAAACCCTATTTTTCTACTGCAAAAGGCAGAATAGAAGTTTCTCAGGGGCCGAGGAGTACAAATCCAAAAAGGACGAGGGAAGACGCAGAAAAGGCTGGATAATACAAAGAAGGCACCCTCGAAAAGGTGCGGGGACATCGGGTCGGGTCGGGCTTCAACGCATCATTTTTCTTTTTTTTTTATTACATGGAAATGCAGGACCCGCAACTCCATGTGGCAGAATTTAAATGGAATGCAGACGTAGAGGACCGTGTGGTGTCCTGAGGGAAAAATTCACCATAATTGGTAGCGTCATTTAAAGGAAAAAATATTGCATCAGGACTTCGCACGCAGAACTACATGCTGAGTCCAATGAAATTACGCCGTGGAGGTGATCGGCCAGTAACATAAGGGAATATTTCACTTGTGTTATTCAGGTGTTATTGTGTGTTATTCAGGTGTTATTGTAAGTTATTCAAGTATTATTGATGTGTTATTGTGTTATTATAACACCTGAAATATTTTCAGAACACAATAACACCCGAATAATAAATAATAACATCTGAATAACACACAATAATATCTGAATAACACACAATAACACATGAATAACACGAGTATAATATTTTCTTGTGTTACCGGCTCCATGGCGTAATTTTATTGGACTCATGATGTAATATTTTTTCCATTTAAAGAGTCTTTAGTTATGAATTTAGCGTAAATCTGGCTAAATATAAAAAAACCCAAAATTAAATCCAACGCTTAGTTAAACCCAATTTTTTTCACGTTACGCTCTTTTTTAGGACTTAATTTCGATTTAGTAAATCCAATTGTGAGATGGATTCAAGAATTTCTTGCTGTCGTTGCTCGAGAATTCATTTCCATAGAATTAAAAATCAGATTTACAGGATTTGATAAATTCTTTTTAACGTAAATTCTGTCTGCAACCAAAAATGGCCTAGAGTTGCATGCTTAAATTAAAGCTTCTCTTTATATATTTAAATTTATTTTTTTAGCACTTTCAATTTATTTATTGGTTTTACAAAGAATTAGACAAAAAAATTAATAAAAAGTATTTTAGTCAATTAATAATATCATGTGATTGCCCTAGCTTAAAAAATTCTATAATATATTTATTATTATTTGGTTATTTGCAAAATTTTAATAGAATTATGAAGAAGCTGTAATGATTGAGCAAGAATTTATTATTTTAAGATTGTACAAAAATTTCACAAGTATTAGACTATAAAGACGTGTTGGATTGAGTTTAACTAAGCTCTCCAACAGTCCATTAATTCGATATATCAATTATTCATAACAATATGGTCAAGGCGATTCTGCAAATATAACTTGATTAATAAACTTAGCTAAACAATCTAAGCAGACAATTCAATCAGACAGTTCAACCATGTTAACTCGACAAGGTAGCCCGATGAAGAAGCTTTACCAGCATAATCCAATTGACCAAATTATTAATTATGCCTATGTCAGCACAATTTTAGTTGAGGAGTCGCCCGTTGGAAGCTGTTGGCCGACGAAATCGAAATTTCGTCGCTCGCTTCGAAAAGGCGTTTAATTTATATATATATATATATATATATATATTTTAGAAAAATATAAAATCAAAATGAACTTATAT
>NW_018165622.1:12399-19386 GCF_001263595.1 Phalaenopsis equestris | reverse complement strand
TGAGACTCGATCAAATAAACTAAGAAGTATATGACATCCGTTTGGTCTGTGAAACCATTTTATTTGCCGACAAGTTCCCCTATTTAATACAAAAAAATTAAATAGGGTTTATATTAAGCTGAGTTCGAAAAAACTTCCTATAATGGCAAGCCCCTATAGTTAATTACATCTTAGATAACCGAAGTCACCTAAGAAAACTCTCGATAAAAATCATGAAATATTATCTTCAAAGATGTCAAAGGATAGAACTTTCAATGATATCGACAAAGAGGTGTGAAAAGGGAATGATTCAAATTTAAAACATTTGGTTGCAGAATCTAATTGAGCAGAAATATTTTAGTGTTTCATCATACAAATTTTATTAGTTAAGGCTTACATTCATGTGAAACGATTACGCAAATAGCCTGGAACATGTGAGGATTTAGGTCGTGACAAACGACAACCTCGGAATCCTAAACGAGTTAGGGCTTATATTGTACAACAGAGCTATACAAAATGCCTAAAGAGAGGTTGAGGATTTATGTCGTACTAGGCAAACAACCTCGAAGTCCTATGGCTTGATTGTTTAATTCTAAGGAAAGATATGATGTTGTAGGACTTCTTGCCGTTGAAGATGGACGTGTTGCCTACAATGCTAGCTCTAAGCTCCTCGCCATGACGAGTTTAAGTTTTCTAGTGTGTCAGGTTATGATGTCAAATCGGATGTCCCTATGATTGTAGTTCTTTAAATACTATGGGGGATGTTAAAGTTGATTAGAGCGACATCGGTTAGAATCCTACGGTTCGCTCATTTTGGTACAACTATTTTCTATTACATTCACTTAGTCCAAATGAATTTTCTAAACTCAACTTAATGAACTCTGTACTTTAATTTAGACCGTGGGTGTACTTTCATTTAGACCGTGGGAAGTTTCGTTAGCAACCGTAGGTTACCTTCTCTGAAGGATTCCCGATCAACTGATAGAGACATCTTAATTTAGTTACAATTGTTGTTTTTTTATGTTTTTGAGTTATTTTATATTTTGAATGTTGTGGCGGTAAATTTTATCTTGATTGATTTTTAATTTTGGTTTAGGTTTTGCGGCTATCCTAGCAGTTTTTGTTTTCATGCAGGGTGACAACGTTGTTTAACATGCTACTTTTATAAGCATAAAAATACAATGTGGAAAGTACAAGAAAAAAACAGTACTGTAAACTGTAAAAGCGTACCTGACGAGTCTTCTCGTTCCACCACCTGAAAGGTCAGTATTTGCAAGGCGTGTATGTAGTATTGCAAGGAAATTTAAATCGCAAGAGTAGATGAAGGTTTAGCTACCGAACCCTAAGCTATGGTTTAGTTGGATCTTGGAAGATCCTAGTAGATGATTTTATGACAAAAATATGACAAGTCCAATTTGCCCTTCAGAATGTCCAATAAATTTCAAAATGCTCGAGGCATGTCTCGGGACCACTTTGAAGATCTCTTGAAATATTTCGAGTTCATTTTTGTACTTATCATGTTGTTCTATTAATAATCAGAGGTCGAAGTGTGACTATTCTGTTGCTTAGTGAAACTTGACAATTTAATTATCCCGAGGATAAGATTCTCGATTGATGATTCACTTAAGAGTTATGTGGGTGGGTGCCCCTAAGGCAAATATGGGTCATTTAAGATTATGATGCCCATAATTAAGGTCAGGCTTGTAGTGTTTAAAGATGTTAGTCACCAATTATGTTGTTTACTAAATCTAATCAATTGAGTTTAGAAATTGAGTCTAGGTCACTACTAAGCCTTTTAATAATCATGATAGGTGTAATGGTGATTATCAAATATTTACTTTAAGTAATGTGTATTCACATCAAATGGTCAAATCATCCTCAACTTTGGACTTAAAAAGTAAACTATCATCCTTCCGACTTAAGCCGATCACTTAAGAATCATTTGATCTCAATTAACTTTCAAGTCATGAAGATTAGGAGAATTATGATTTTGTTAATATTGTGTAAAGGTGGTGAATGGGTTTCTACCCTTTAAGACCTGAATATCAATCCCACAGGGAAGATTATGCAATATACTCTTTTTAGAAAGCTATTTATTAAGATCAAAATTACTCATTTTTCCCTTGATTAATCCTAATATTTTGACTAAGGCACCAAAGTCTAAAATGACTATTTTGCCCTCGGGGCATTTCACCTCATAATTCATTAAACACAACTCAAATGATTTTGAGGGTTTAGAGTGTCATATCCATGAGGTAATTATAATGTTAGAGGAGAACATGCAAACCTCTCAAAATTTTAATTTAATTTAGATAATTTTTTAAATCTTAGGATTTTCAAAAGTTGATTTATTTAATTATCTAAAATAAAGTTTTATTTTTGGAAAAAAATATTAGAGGTTTTTTCTAAGGTCAAAGAAATATTTAGGTAAAATTTCATGAGTTTTTGGAATCAAATTTCTATTATTATTATTATTTAATTTTTAATCAATTTGATTAAATTAAATAGAAAATAATAGTTTAATTACAAAAATCATTTTATATTTTCAATAGATTCCTCTGAATTCAGAAAACCCAGAAAAACAAATCTTATATTATTTTTATTTTTAATTTATTTATTAGGAAAACATGAAAAATTCATTTTTGACTTAGAAAAATTAGGAAAAAAGTCCTAATGAATTCTAAGTGATCAGGAGATTTTCCCACTCATTTTGAACCATTTTTTATATTTTTGAAAATTTTGCTTGTTTTAATTATTTTTAATTCAAAATATATTTAAAAAATGAAATTTTTTCATAAAAATGGGTTTTATTTTTTATAAAATGCCCTGATCACAAGGAACTTAGAAAAATAACTTTCATAATTTTTTAAGCATATTTAATTTAATATAATTATTTTTATACAAAAAAGCAAGGCTTCTTTTTATAAAATGCCCTGATCACAAGGAACTCAGAAAAATAACTTTCATAATTTTTTTAAGCATATTTAATTTAATATAATTATTTTTATACAAAAAAGCAAGTCTTCTTTAAAAATTAACTTTAGTGCTTAGATTAAGTCAAATAATTTTTAAATTTTTACAATGGGTAGATATGATTTTTATGAACAATGTGGGGTTGTTTTTGAAAATTTTTTATATGTATTTAATTTACACCAATTAATACAATGTATTCATATTTAACTAGGCATAGAAATTCACAAAATGATTCAAAGCATCACAATATTTTTCCTAAACTTTTCTAACCACAGAAAACCTACTAAAATTGTTCTCATAATTTTTCAAGTGATATTTTGATTTATATAATTAAAATAAGCCAAAATGGTCACCTTAGCTTGAAAATTAGGGTTAGAAACATAGAGATGCTCTCTGACCTTGGAAAAATCAGAGAAAATCTCCTCTATGATGGGGAATAAACACTCAAAATTTCAAGCCATGGTGAAATATTTTAAGCTGTGGAGAATTAAATACCCTCGAGAATTAAAATACCCCAGAGGGTATTTAATTCATTAAAAATAAAATATTTGAAAAATAATTTTTATTAGTTCACATATTCTCTTCTATTTACTGAGCAAGAGAGTATTTTTCTTTTATTTTTATGATTTTTCTAGAGAAAGATATGGATTTTTGAAGTTTAGGCATTTAAAATAATTCAAAATTCCATGTTTTTCTACTTATCAATGCGACACCAACTCATCCTCGTCCACTTCGAAGGCTCCACGCGTTGCTCCGCCATTTGACGTCGCCAGCCACGTAGCCTCCACGCATACCGCGCTTTATGCACCATGGATCTGTCCGGCTTGATCTCCTCCGTCCGTTGAATACACACGCGATCAGACATCTCTCCGTTATCTTCCCCAAGTGACCTAGCCCGTGAGCCACTCACACTAAAACCTTAAGATCTTGGCCTACACTCAACCAAATCGCATGGGGTTTATTTCTAAACCTTCATCTACTCAAGATGAACCTATCTATACAGATTATATAGTATGAAATAGAATAGATACGTATGGAGAGTAAAAATAAGCTCGGATTAGGGTTAGGGTTCAATACCTTTATCTGAGAGGGGAGGCCTCAATCAGATGGTTGTGGTAGCTTCGTCTGGTCCCAACGAACCTCCGGATGAAGTCCCAAGCTTTGATGAATGGTCTAGGTATGATTTCGACTAAGCTCGATTTCAGGTGTTGATCAAAGCCTATATTAGGGGCTATTTCAGAGGGGGCTTTTATGGGGAATCAACTTCTCTCACTCTGGGGAAGGTGTGTGCACAAGTAATTGAAGTTTGGTGAGTCGTGGAGCTGTGGGGAGTTCTGTCCTGGTTTTGACAGAAATTTGAGCTCAAAATTAAGCTTCCACAGTGGAGATTAGTGGGGGAAAGTGGTGGGCTTGAACTGAGGAGGTCTTAGAGAGTCTCTGAGAGCAATTTGGCAGAGTTTCCTTAAGCAAATTTCAGCTCTAGGTTAGGTTTAAATAAAATGTCCTAGAGTGGCTGTCATGGTCAATTGAGGGGTGCAAAATGATGCTTAGGTGGAGGGTTCTGAAGTGGTAAAGCCAATTGGAATTGACCAGCTCAGATGGGTGAGTTTGGGTTTGAATTTTGGCTTGGGGATCTCGGTTTAGGTGTTTTCCGGCCACTAGACCGACCGACAGGGTCAAGGGAGGTGGTCAGAAGGTCAGGTGAGCCAGTGGGAGGGTTAATTATAATTAACCCTCAATAGAAATTGATGATGGGGAAGATTTTTGGTTAACTCCCATAAATGGGAATAAATCCCTTAATTTAGGGGTCCAATGGTCCATAACTCATCATGGTTGGTCCAAGGGGGTTTAGCCTGGTCAATAGACTGTGCTTAGTGGCCGTGGAGTCATCAATTTGGTGAATTTGAGATGACTAAGTTAGTTTTGGTGCATGGGTCCAATTTGGGTCCAAATGGCTAAGAGTTGGGTTTAGGTTAGGCTAGTGATCCCGTGGAGCCCAATTTATTGATCAACATTGTGTAGATGATTGTTATGAAGATTTTTGGTGAAGGATTGAAGTGATTTTGAGTCCAATTGGGAGCTCAATTTGAAGGATTTTGGTATTTTGGTCAATTTGGGCATGTTGGACTAGACTTAGGTCTAGTTTGGGCTAAGTCTAAATTAATTATAGAAAATGGTTTATAGGAATTTCATGAAGAGTTTTCAACATAAATTGGGTGCCAATTTTGGGGTTAACGCATTCAATTTGGTGGAATTTGGAGACATAGCCAATTTGGGGCAAATTTCGGGATTTTTTTTCTTAGGTTGAAATTAAATGAAATTGAGGCTTCACCAAAGCCAGTTGAAGGTTAGATTTGGTGTGTATAAGTGTTATAAGAGATTTAGGATCCAAATTGGGGCAAATTGAGAAGGCTATGGGGTTTAATTTTGTGGGATTAAGTCATAGGGCCAAAATTGAGCTCAAATCATGAGCCAATTTGGCTTAAATTTGGTTTAGATTGGTCATATGAAAGGTGAATTTGAGTCTAAAATTGAAATTGAGGGAAATTGTGACTAAATTGATGGACATTTAAGGTGAATTTGGGGAAATTGGGCCTTTAAAGGTAATTTAGGGGGTTTTGGTCAAAATGGTCAAATTGGCCAAATTGGGTTCAATTGAAGGGTTCAAATTGGTTTTAGAGACATTTGAAGTGATTTTGGAGGTTTTGGGAAAGTTTGGGGTGCCAAGGTTATTTTTAAAATTTTGGCAATTTTTGGGGTATTTTGGTGATTTTAGAATTTTTGGGTGATTTTGGATAATTTGCGTATTTTGAACTGGTTTGAAATGGTTTTTGAATAAATTTGGGTATTTTGAGTGAATTTTGGAATTTTGACCAAATTTAAGGTTTCAAAGGCATTTAGGTAATGTGGGTAGATTTAGGGGCAATAGGTCAAGTTGGATATTTTGGTAGAATTGGGGGTACCAACCACCTTATATGAGCTATGAACCAATGAAATCCCCATTTGGGTTCTCTATGTACTGGTCTTAGCTAAACCCTCGCCTAGGGCTAGTGGAATTAGGGGACCATCTACATGAGTCTCCCAAAATATTAATGGATCAAAGTCAACAAATTTGGGTTTGAGATTGTGAGTGATTGTGGGTGAGAGTGAGTGTAGGTGAGTGAACTTGCTCTAGACTAACACCCAGAGTCAACCCTAAGGTCAAAAAGTCCTATGGGGAGTCTCCTTGAGATCCTCCATACTGATCCCACCTACTAAGTGCTAGAGGTTAAGGCCAATATGTGGAACTTCAAGTTGAGCAAAGAGGAGTTTGGAGTTTCTAATGGTGAGGGTTCCTTTCTAGTTTTCTAGGAATAGTCAATAGGAAAGTCCTATGGCTAGATCCTAGGCTACTAAAGAGGGAAAACTAAACCTCAACCAAAATTGAGGTCAACAGTCCTCCAAGTATTTCTCACTCAACACATCCTAGAAAATGGATGGTGGCTCAGTAGCAGTGGATGCGGAAGGTCTAGATGTAGAAGGCCTAAAAGTAGAAGGTGCATCAGAAGATCTACCTCTAGTTCATCCATAAACATCTACATTAGCCCTCCCAATATGCTTAAGTTGCTTTAACTGCTCCTCCAAAGGATCAAACTTTACTCTAGAGTCTTTGCAAATAGTAAAAATTAAGGAAGGAAAGCCTATATTTGAAGTAGTAATAGCCTTGGCAAAACTCAGAATTCATATATAAATTCAAAGTCATACAAACTATAACAAATAAATAAACTTATCTCTAATTTCTCCCCAAGTAAACTCCTTAAAGTTCCTCTGGATCTCTTCTTTTCTTTACAGCACACAGAACTCCTCTTCGAAATAGCAAAGAAGAAGAAATCTCTCACTTTCCATCAACTCTTACATTCTCTCGAAGAATTCCTCACAATCTCTTCACTATAATGGAACTTTTCTAACCTTCAGGCTCTCTAGCATCTCTAGCGCTCTCTAGCTTTCTCTAGCGCTCTCTATTTTCGGCCAAAATTTCTTTTAAAGTTGTGGATG
>NW_018165622.1:11650-12299 GCF_001263595.1 Phalaenopsis equestris | reverse complement strand
CTAATGGAACCTTTCTAACCTTCAGGCTCTCTAGCGTCTCTAGCGCTCTCTAGCTTTCTCTAGCGCTCTAGGCATAACGTTTGATCTCGCCGTCGGCGGCCTCGAGGGCGCCGTCGGCGAGCTTCTGAAGAATTTTGTCCTGTAGTCTCAGGACAAACTCGTCGTCGATGGGGTCGAGGGCGCCGTCAGCACCCTAGTTCAATTCTCCACATTTCGGTCCTTTTTTATCCAAATTTGCTCCTTTTTACATTTTTTTGCTCCAATAACCCTGATTCATCATTCCTGCAACAAAACATCAAAAATACATTTCTTTTAAGTGCAATATTATAAAAAATAGTATAAAATAGGTATGAAAATCTCAACATATTTTTCTTTGGCCACCAGCTAGGTTCTTACATGTTCTCACAATAAATTTTAACATCTGGATTGACCAAATCAAGAAGTAAATGAGGTGCATGGATTTAAATCATCACAACTTCTTGCATCATTAAAGATCAATATTCTCTACAACTTCCATACAAAACTTAATCACTTATCATTTTAAGAAGAAATATAAAGAAAACTACTCAGAATCCATGGAGAAAACAAAACCACACTTTAGTTTAAAAGAAGAAATCATTGTCAAACCAATAACAAGTCTCAATTAAAA
>NW_018165622.1:0-11515 GCF_001263595.1 Phalaenopsis equestris | reverse complement strand
TCTCTTCTTTCTTTTATAGTTTTCCAAGAGGTGCCTTGAGATATCTTCAAAATGTTTCTTGATTTGATGTATTTACCTAAGAGACGCATCCTTTCATGATAATTTTCGTCCATGGTGGTTACAACCACCTATTAAGCCAATGGGTGCCTCAAAAATCTCTTCAAAATTTGTGAAAACTGATTTTACTCGTCTAGTAACTGCCACTGACGCTTAAGCATGAGGTCTCAGCACTTAGGCGCGGCCTTCTCTATTTAACCGACGCTTAAATTCCAACAGATGCGACACTACACCGTAGACACCATATCCTGATTAATATATGCATACATTGGATATCACCTACACGTACATTTCATACATCACATAGTACATCTTGCACACCATATACAGATACACCACATATCTTTATTTGATGGATCTAAGTATAATCATATCACATCTTTATACTGCAGACATTATATCCACACACTACGCCCTGCACGACAGATATTACATATCATGTATAGATACTACGGGGTTTACTGAGTTCAGATGCTACATTTCACATATAGGTGCACTACACTTTGAGGAGTCCAGATGCTACTCTTACTCTGTTCACACATCCTTTAAACGATAGGTTCTAGGGTTGTCTGATTATATGGGTGATTTGTTGGTGACCTCTAGTTGATATTGGTAGGTTGACTTCGATATATCGGTTTCCTGTGGGATTGAGATAAAGAGAAGAAGAGGTCTAGTATGAGCCTAAACCTAAATTAAAAGCTAATATTCCACTTTAAATTTTCATATGCTCATTATTTAACCTTTCTTTTATCATTTGCAAATATCTGCATATTCCTCTTATATTATGCAATTGTAATATATTTTGTAGCATCGCCAGACTTAATCATGTACACTTAGTTGTTTCAGTTTTGTTCCTTTACTGCACCTTTTTTTTATTGCATAGTCTTTCCTTTCTTTATGTCGCTTTATTTTTATAATTTTCCTTTAGTCTTTTCTTGTTACAATACGTCACTACATAGTTGTTTCTTTCTTGTACTATATCGTAATATAGACATTCACCTGCATTCATTTTTTTATATATATACAAGTTCTTTTAGTATGTTTATGCAATTCCCTAGGATAGGCCATTCAAGGCATGATTTTCTCTTTTCTTTATCCCTCTTCTCAGAACGAGATGACGACGTTGTTGATTGGTGATTCATCTCCAGGCAGCAATCGGGACTACGACGGATGGTGGCAGAAGGAACTTCAACCAAGCTTCGATAGATTTAACTAATATGCATGTAGGACGCTGAGGTTGTTCGTCTGACATTCTTGCATGGTATAAATCCTCACACTATCTTTTAGGACTTCCTATGATTTCATATCATACGATATAAGTCCTATAAGTCCTAAACTTCTTAGGATTCTGAGGTGGTCGTTCGGTACGACATAAATCCTCACATTTTCTCGGGCTATTTGCATATGACATACATATATAAGTCCTGAATATCTAAATAACTCGCAAGATTGAAATATCACATAATTTCTCTTTCAAAGATGTAAAGTCAAACCATAGATTAGTTTGAGATGTCACCGATTCTTCTTCAGTATCTTCAACATCTCATACTTTTCATTCCTTTGGATTCCGAAAGTAACTGTTCTTACTTGAACCTATCCCATTTGACTTTTCCTATAAGCAATCGTGGAAACCTAAACGTTAAATTCTTGAAGATGAAACCTCTGATCATTATCGAGAGTTTTCTTAGGTGAGTTATGTTGTCTAAGATGTAATTAACTATAGGGGCTTACCTCTATAGTGAATTTAAGAACTCAGATTAATCTAAACCCTATTTAATCTGTGTTAGATAGGGGAACTTGTCGGCCATAAATTCGCAGAGCAAAATAGAGTCATAAACTTTTAAGTTTAGATAGACGATCATCCTTTCAGATGATATATCATTTATAGTAATCGTGCTCAGCTATTTGAACTATTAAATATATGAGGTCTATCTGGTCTCATCTTTTTTCAAAAATAAAGGATATCATTTTCACAAAATTAAAATTACATTATATATTATACTAAATTTAAATTTAAAAATATTATTTTCAAAAAAAAATGGCCGATAGAGTTGAAACCTGTCATTATCCAAACGGTGCAAAACAACCAATTTGGGAGAACTCTGTCTAAAGATCCAAACTTACACTTAGCTAGTTTTATAGAATTATATGTTACATTTAAGTATGAAGACGTGTCAAATGATGTTGTTATACTAATATTTTTTTCTTTTTTTCTTAAGGGATAAAGCTAAAATGTGGTCGAACTCATTAGTACTTGGATCTATTGGAACTTGAGGTGATTTAGCTCAAAAATTCCAAGCTAAGTATTTTTCACCTTCAAAATAGCTAAGCTTAGAAATAATATTACCTCATTTTCCCAATATGTAGGTGAATCAAAATACGAAGCATGAGAACAATTTAAAGAACTGCTTGGGAAGTGTCTACATCATGCTCTGTCCAATTATCGTGCTACCATGGTGCCCATATAAAAAATCGACCCATAGATAATATTGAGGGCATATATCAAGGAGAGGTGGCTGATGCAAACTGTATTGCTACCATGGCGTCCATATAGGCAATCGACCCATGGATAATGTGCCCTACATCAAATGTTACATTCTTTAGATCACATAGTTTAGTGTTGCATGCTCCCTCATTACTTCACTCAGATGCGAACTTGGTAATAACCCACCTGAAACAAGGAGTGTCAAGCTTTTGACTCCTAGTCATGGGCACTTTTTTGGAAGTTCAAGATCCCCCCTCGTGCACCCTCAACAAAACATCCTATCTACCTTGTGTCAGGTACCGAAACACCTCACAAAAGTTAGAGCTCCAATCTATAAATTTGGTATACTAATCAACAATGCATCCGATTAAACAATATATGTTGTTGATCAAATCCCAATCAAAGGCCACCTAATGTCCATTGATAAACATTAATCATGAACGCATAGATGATCAAGATAACTGTGGGACCAGGAGCTTGCATGAAATTCTCCTAGCCTCGTCTCACTACCACCAGGCTTAGAGAAACCATATTTGACGATGATATTTTGGCAGAATAGTGAATCAACATACCATTACGTGGCTTTCTAATCAAGCAAATTAGGTCCTATCATATTTACTGTCATCTTTCGTTGGTGATGCAGCTCTTTGACATCTGCGGGGCGATATCTTGTAAGCTATGACTGGAAATTAACAAATGTAAGGGGGAAATCTATGAGAATTCAACTAGAAAAAACTCAAAATGTAAAAAACGTCAGACCCAAGCCCTTATATATAGGCTTTGAGATGTCGCAATATTGGGCGTTGCTGTTGGGCCCTTGTGGGTCCCACTATGCTATTAATTTATATTTGTAATGTATGTTTTTCATAAATTTTTTTAATAGAGCGTTACATAGCTAAGCACCACACTGAGGCGTTCTCCATTGATTGGGTTAATATTATTGAAGCACCAACGATCGAAATTAAAAATCATAATGAGACATCACGACGCTGAGTATGGTGTCATTACACTATCCCTTTGACCAAGTTGATTCCATTGAAGAGCAACTGGTCAGAGTTAAAATCATAATGTGGTGCCATAGTACCTGACTTTAGGGTAATTGTGCCATAATGACATTTTATGTCAAATAAAGAAGTGTCTTTTTACCAATAGGGTTGCGGTGCCAAGTTCAACATGTGATGTCACACCTTATTTAAGGAATCTAAGGTGTGGTGACCAGCAGACACAAATACAGGTCTTGAGGCATACAAGTAAGCACATTGGCTTTTAAATAAGTCAAAAGAGACATCTAAATATGGTCTTGAAATCATCTTTATGATCTATAAAAATACTAGTCATTGTTTTATGAGAGAGTTGTCCTAAGGTGATAACCCCTCTTAAGATATAAAATTTATCATATCTTCTTAAATAGTGGAAAAACTTTTGGTAATGCAAGCCCCTCGAATAGTGAAATAATCACTTCATAATTGGATCCATAATACAGTAGTATTTTGCATCTGATTATGATCTATTATTTTTAATGTCATATTCAATTACAAGTAAAAAAATTTCAACTCTGTGTGCGGTCTGCATATTCTATCTCCCTGACAGATTATATCCCAACACGAACAAATAATATTACATGATAATTATCAATTGATGCTCTGATGTGATATTTTGACATTATATGAAAATACATCTGATACACCACATGAATAACTATATGCAAAACCATCAACACATGTGGGCTCAACAACATATGTTAAACTCTGAAGTTATGTAGGACATTTGAAGTATGAAGGTACATCTTTTAGTTTATTGTGGAGTACTTTTGAGAGTAGCCATCTATATTTATAATTTGAGAGCATGCATATCCTAATGTCAATGTCTGCACATTAGTTGTAGGATATGAGCTATGATTTTGGTGAACTAACCAAGAAAATTATTACATGCCACAAATGCTCATGGCAATATGTAGGATTACTTCCTATGAATTTACATACATACCCCCACCATTTTAGGTTTTAAAATTGAAATGCGCCTTCATACGTAGGGTAGATATGTAAAAAATGAAAGTTATGAAATCTCTTTAAAATGCAGTAGCCTCCCGCTACAGTCCCACAGTCCAAGAGAACCGGAAACTCCGCTCACCTTCCTTCTCTTCCGCACCCTCATGGCCGGAGACGCCGAAAACCTAATCCTAGAAGGGGACCGTCTTCCGACGACATCAACAACAGCTCCCGGCACTCCTCTTCTGCAGTCCAGCGAGACTGACCTCGATCGCTACCTCCGCCGGCTAGAGGTCTTTCTATCTTTCCTTAGCTTCCACTCCCACTCTTCTCTTCTCATACTCCTCCTCTGCACCTTCGTCTTCCTCCTCCTGGGCGTGGCCATCCCCTTGTCTACTATCATACTCACCGTCTGCCCGCACGGAGGCTGCGACGGCTATCGGATCGAGCGTTTAGAGATCTCCGTGTTTGTATTCAGGGTGTTGCTAGCCGCTGTATCTCTTGCTTGCGTATCCCGTAATCTCTACAAGTATGGAATCCGCAGGTTCCTATTCGTCGATCAGCACCACGGCCAAGCCGACCGGTTCCAGAAAGAGTACGTTCACAAGATCCAGGTATGATCGTGTGTAAGGGGAATTAGTTCTTAAATCTATAAACTTCCATTCACCTGCTTTGCTTATTTATTATGGATCCACATATGTTTTCATGGCCGATACGCGACTTGTTTTCATCGCCGATACGCGACTTGTTTTCATCGCCGACCCGCGACATCATAAGATTTGGTAAAGTATAATTTCTATATGGGGCCCCATTTTTTCCCCTCATTTCTTCTTCCAAAGCCATATTTTATTAAATGGCCCCTTGAATAACTCTTCTGCACTGCTAAAGCTGTTGACTATAGTAACAAGTTTCATTTGGTATGGAGGAGGATTTAGTACACGGGTTTAAAAATCATCTCTTGATATTTTTCTGGCTTTCCGGATACATGTTGATTGTATCATGAGGATGGATTTTATGTATGAATTGATAGAACTTATTTGTATTGGGCCGGTCTTCTTTTAAAGGGGCTGTTTGGTAACGGATTTAATGAATTATGTAACTGTTGTTGAAGCATCTGGTTCCCATGTGGCAACATCATCTAACAATGCTTTCCATTTAATCAGAAATTTGTATTGACCTTCGTCTTGAAATGCCGTCTTATGCACAATCTTTGGTCTCATCCGAATCGGATTGTGTCATGACTTTCAGTCAATCTTGGAGATATCTTAACCTCAAACAACTCATCTAGTAGCTCATCAATCACCGAAATTTTTGTCAACTCTGTATCAAGTGTCTCTCCACTGTCATGCAACTCTATCAAGAATTCTACCACTGCATCTTGAATTTCTCTCATTATAGTCTTCAACGTCATCGTCTTATCTCTATCCAGAATACTCTTCAGTGTCCAAATAAATCCCTTATAAGCTCCCACGCTCTTCTCCACCTATCTCGTTCCCATCATTACTTTTGAATTGGCTTTTGCCTGGAATCATAAAAGATACTGGCGTAGTTGGACGTAGCCCTCTACCGGGATTCCACCCACCGTGGTTCCTTTGAGCTGAAATTCTTCGAAATGATCTTCTCTAGCCCCGAATCGCACGTCGTTCTGATCTATCTGTTGTCGCTCATTCCAAAACTCACGATATCGTGCAATCCCCTCCATATGTTGCCGCTCAAATCCGTTTCTGACTTCTTCATTCAATCATGCTTGCTTTCGTTTGTTCTAGCCGTCCAAATGTCGCATTATTTCTTCCAAGTATTTCCGCTCGAGTTCGCTTCTGATTCCTACTCTTGTATTGCAGCTCCTGATTTGCCTAAAGTAGTGACACTGCCTTGATGTTACGTGAATCCTTCTAGTTGTTTATGCTTGTATCCGTTCCTTACACCGCTGCTCGATCCTGATGCAGGTGAAGGTGATTTTGTGTGAAACTTCATGATCTTCTTCATCATTTTTTTCAGGTTGTGATTCTTCGCTTGAACCGCCCATCCATGGAAAAGAAATAATTCTCCATTTAAGATTTGATTTGGCTCATCTATTCCTCTAATTGTTTCTCCAGAGCATCTATTTTTTTATTGCCATTACTCCTGTGATGATTTTCAATAACGAGAAAGGAACACTTGCGCTCTGAGATCCCGTTGATGGCTTTGGTAGCTCGAATAGCCCAAATGGTGATTGTATAACAATGTTCAACCTCTACATGCCGCAGTACTGCAATTTGCTTCCCAGCCAAGTCGATCCCAACATTAGCTTATTGTATCGCAACGTTCGCACCCTATACACCGCGAGGTTCAATTACTGAATCGTGACTGTATCACGAGTTTCGCGATCCGTCGTTGGCGTTACTTGTATGCTACGATGCTCCCCAGCTAGCTCAAATCGCGACTGACTCGCAAAGGGATGCCACATTCCCACATAATTATTGCGATTGTATCTGCGAGTCTCAGAGTGAGAAGATGGGAGTTTGGGCCTTTGTACGCCACAAGTCCCGACGTCTGCTTCCCTGTTGTCTGAATTTTGTCGGTCTTCAAAGGTGTAGAACAAGATCCCGTCTTTGCCTTCCCAACGAGCTTAACTCAAGACTGTATGGTACACTACGATCCCTTCATTTGCATTCTGAGATCAAGTGCACCGTATGCCACTATACTTCCTGTGATTGCTCCTCTGTATAAACTCTGGCTCTTGATGCGTTTCTTCAAATCCCAAAGTGGAATGCTCTGATACCAATTTGTTAGGAACCGGCACAATTTTTCAGATAGAAATTAGGGCAAACCAATTACTTTCTTCAATAACAGAAACAACAGATGTAAAGAATAAACAATTTACAATTCAAGAGGTTGGCGAGCTCTCCCAAACCCTACAATTCAAGAGGTAGGAAATCACTCACAAACCCTGACCTCAAGATCCAAAAACCAATCTAATGCATAACCCTAGCCCTAATCATATTAGTCCTATTTATACTAAACAATAATAAATGATAAATGATTAAATTGTTGTTAGGCTAATAAAGACAAATTTGCCCTTATGTGCTGATCTAACAAAAAAAATAGAAGATATTTCTAAGAAAACATATCCAGCACACACAGAAGGGTTATTCATACTAACTAGTTAGATTAACAATGTTTACTGTATCATTAAGATTACTACATGTCTTTTCAGTAATATCATTCAATTTCTATCTCATCTCACCTTTCAGGAAAGCAGCACTTCTAATTATCCTAGTTGTGCAATGCTGAAAGCAACAAGACAATTCATTTTATTTGGAAGATTTACATATGTACTCAAGTCCTTTGTATTTACATACCTGACAAACTTCAATTTTTACAAGCATATCTCCGTAGCTATGCATGAAATAATGTATTCTCGTTTTAAAAATTAAAATGGTGGTATTTTTGTTGTGATATGAAAGATATGGGTGGTAAATGTAAAAAAGAATTGTTTAGGTTTAGATATTTAAATACATGACTTGGATGGCATGTATGTAAATCAGTGCCTCCTTTCTTTCTACTTTAAGCATGCTTATAATACTCTGCATGATTGAATGATAACAGGTGTCTTGATTAGATTAACTTGCATTATTGGATGTGTCTTTCTAAAATTATCCTTTTTTAGTGATCTTCCCTTCATTAAGAACTCCATGACAATCTTCTACAGGAATTTTTTTTCCTGCTTCTTTGGTGGATGCTGCCCTGCTTTGCTGTGAAAGTTATGCGTGAAATCCTTCGCTTCGGAGCCATCTCTCACGACTCCACATGGAAAGCTGTCGTTGTTTTGTTATTCTCAATTATGTCATGGATTTACCTAACCACAGTTTTCCTATCATCTTGTCTTCTCTTCAATCTGGTTATCAATTTGCAAGTAATTCATTTTGAGGATTACTGCAGACTTCTAGAAAGAGACATGGATACACTCATATTTTTCGAAGAACACATCCGACTGCGATATAATCTCTCGAAAATCAGCCACAGGTTCCGCGCTTTCCTTCTGTCCGTGTTCTTATTTGTCTCAGCTAGTCAATTTGTAGCGCTCATACAGATTACTGGATACAATGAAACTATCAGCTTCACAAATTCTGGAGACTTAGCAGTAAGTTTAATGAGAAAAGTATCAAAATGATGTCCCGGCTCTTTGCTGGTGGTCCTTTTAGTCCCAGAGTTTAGTCCCAGAGTCTATAAAAGTGTCAATTTAGTCTCAAAAGGTTTAAATTGTACCCACGGAAGACTATTTCAGACCCAATTTAAAGCGTTTGGGAGCTAATTTGGCACTTTTATAGATTATGTGTCTAAAATGGCCCCCATATAAATCGTCGCGACTATTTTGGCTATTTACTCTAATTTGATTTGGTAAATATGTAAAAAAATTGGAAGCTTCGGCTATGTCTTCTAAGCTGTACAATTCACATTGCAGGTAGCTTCTGTTGTTCAGGTGGTTGGTGTCGTCCTCTTGTTGCATTCGGCTGCTAAAATGTCTCACAGGGCTCAAGGAATTGCTTCTGTAGCCTGTAAATGGCATGCACTGTTGACCTGTTCTTCCACTGATACATCTCAGGGAAGAACAAACAGCTCTGGAAACTTGGATGGCGTTCAAGCAGCTCCTCATTTGTTAATGAATTATTCAGAAAGTGATTTGGAGTCTTTGGACAATGTATCAGGCCTTACGAACACTCGCCTCGTTTCTTACATGTCGACGTATCACAAGAGACAAGCCCTCGGTATGTAAAAACTCATCCTCAACTTGTCAACTACGCTATGTTTTTTTTTACATACATGCCACCCAATGTCTTAACAGTTAAAACTTTACTTTTTTATGTTTATTTCAACTAAATATTTCATATCACATTAGTTATACTCTCTGAGGTTCGATTCCACCCGAGTGCAGGGTTATACGTATGCATATAAGTGTCCAATTTACCAAATGATATTATTATATTAAAGTATTAATCCTCATGATATTTGTACTCTACAGCCATGTATCTTCAAACAAATGCTGGTGGGATCACCATATTCGGTTGGATAATCGACCGCATAATGATGAACACTATTTTCTTCCTGGAGCTGACATTAGTTCTGTTTGTGCTTGGAAAGACCATTGTTTTCACTTCCAAATGAGGGCTTCCCATAACTCTCGCTCTCTTACAGGCAGCAATATGCGTGGCTTATTTCTTCGTCAGGTAACTAATGCTTCTGTTATGATTTGCTTCACTTTAGTGATTCCGTATATTTAAAACTTTTTGTATGCTATGTAATATAAAGAGGGTCCATTTGATAGTTGACTGTAAAAATAATTATAGAATTATTATGAAAAAATGTTTTTTTAAAAAGTATTATGGGTTTTGTAGATTTTTTTTTTTTTGATAATTTTTTATTAGCTTTTTTATTGCTTTTTTATTTTACAATATCTGGTTATAGATAGGGGTGTAAACGAGCCGAACACGAGCATCAGTATGCGGCTCGTTTATATTTCGAGCTCAAAAAGTGTATTCGTGTTCGACTTGTTTGCTTAGCGAGCCGAACACGAGCTGTTCACAAACAAAGAGTCGTTTTGACAACCCTAATCACATAGCCATAAGATGTTAAGGTTTGAGGCAAGATTTAAAACATCATTTGAATCTAATTTAATAATTTTTATTCTATTTTCTTAATTAATACTTTTAATTGATTATAATTTTTTTAGCTTTTTAGTTAATTAAATTTTTTAAAAATATTGCTCAGCAAAGTATTCAATTAAATTTTAAAAAAAAGACTACTCATCAAAGATATATATATAATTGATTAGTAGTATTTCGAGCCAAAATGAAACGAGCCGAACACGAACAAATGTTATTCGGGTTGTTTATACTCTGCTCAAACGAGCCGAACACGAGCTGTTCGCGAACGAGCCGTTTGACAATCCTAGTTATAGAAATATATCAATCATGATATATTTTTTTAGAAAAATAGAAAAAATTTATTTGCATTCAGGGTCGAAACCAGATTTTTAAGGAGAGGGGGCGGCAAAACTAAAAATCAACCAATGTATGTTAAAATTTAATTTTTTTTTTCTAAATGAATTAAATAAATAAAATGAAACAAAATGAAAATTTCTCAGAACAGCTTTTAAAATAAAATAAAATAAAAACTTAATCTAATTGTTATTGATAAACATCTTGAATCATGCGGTATCGAAATCATCAATTACCGATTATATATTAAGTATTATTGCAATATTATTTTTAATTAATTTTTTTAGTGAATTCGCAAAAAAAAAATTATGTTTGAAATTTAAAATTAGGTTAATATATTTTAATTAAGTAAAGGAATAAATTAAATGAATTTCTGTGAACAGCTTAGAAAATATAATCGTTTAATCTAATTGTTATGAATAAACATTTTAAATTGTGCATGATATTTTTTAATCACATCGAAATCAGTAAATATTGATTATATATTAAAATTCATTGTAATATCATTTTTAACATATGCTATAAATGAACTCTCAAGAAAAACTTCTTTAATTTTATATTATAATTGGCTTCATAAATGTAACACTTGAATCTTTGAATTTTTAAAATTAAAATACATATTTTGGATGCACATGTTCTTAATAATATGAACAAATAATATATCCAGACTTCGGATGTAGAGATGCGTTCGGAGTTCAATGAAATTACGTCACGTGGAGGTGATAGAAAAATAAAAAAAATTTTATTTTTATACGGGGGAATATTCTCTCATGTTATTATGCGTTATTCAGAAAATACATATTTTGGATGCACATGTTCTTAATAATATGAACAAATAATATATCCAGACTTCGGATGTAGAGATGCGTTCGGAGTTCAATGAAATTACGTCACGTGGAGGTGACAGAAAAATAAAAAAAAATTTGTTTTTATACGGGGAAATATTCTCTCATGTTATTATGCGTTATTCATGTGTTATTATGGTAGTATTCATATGTTAGTGTTCT
>NW_018165621.1:12222-14146 GCF_001263595.1 Phalaenopsis equestris | reverse complement strand
ATGCTTGAAGAAACTCTTGGGGATTTTGAGAGCTCAATTTAAATAGACTTTTGAAGATTCAAAGGGGGGTTCTTTTAGAGAGAAATGGAGTTATTTTAGAGAGAAGATGAGTCTCCTTAGAGAGAAGAAAGTTTTGGAGGATTGCTTAGATTTGGAGGAGAAGAGGAGAAGTGAGAGATATCTTCTTCACTGCAGTTCTAAGTGAGATTGGAGTGGAATTGTAAGGAGAGTGAGTGATTCAAAGAAACTTGAAAGATTACTTGGGAAGGAGTTAAAGATAAGTTGTGCATTTTGTTTATTTTACTTAGTTTTTCTATGTAAACTTAAATTTATCTATAAATTCATGTGTTGTTGCTTCTTACTCATGAGGTCCGAGTAGTTTCCTTTATATTTCTCCTGCAATGAGGAATAATTATGTGTAGGAATAAAGTTTAGTAGAAACGTATTGATCTGAAATGGGCTATGATTTCCTCGATATGGTAAGAATCATATTTAGTTTCACGGAATGAATATAGACCATGAGATTAAGTGCAAATAAATGGGAAAATGAGTTTTGATGGGCGTATAATTAGACATTTTAGATTGATAGACTAAAATCCTCAATTCGTCTCAATTGTTTGGAAACTAGGGTTGTTAGCCTTCACGTGAGGAAGGGAGATTCCAGCCTAAACACGGGTTTAGGGACTCAACTCTGGATTAGCCAAGGTTCTTTATGCACTCGAGAGAGGGTAAAGAATATGTATGCTCCTATTTGGCATAATATATTAATTATATTTAAAATTATTTTATTCCTACAATGATTATAAACTCATTGCAAGGGAAGAATGTTTTATAAAAATTTGAACTCTTCTACACATTGTTATTTTAGAATTGTTTAGTGGTAACTTTACATTTTAGCCTTTAGTCTTGCATTTAAATTCTACATTTTCTTAGCATACTTAGCATTCCTTTTAATTCTATAGGATTAAGTAATATACAAAAACTTCTTATCACTCCCTTTATAATTTAACTACAATTTAAAGAAGATTTTACTAAAGTCATTCTATAAGAGTTTTACCCCTATGGAATTGATACTTAGGACTCCATTAGAGCCCTATATGACTTGAAATGATATGTGTACTTGCGTAGTACCACTTGTGTGTAAACCATTTAATTAACTTAATATAATATTTAATTTTACACCCTAGTTGCTAAATATAAATTAGGTCAAGCTTTCAGCCATATTTCTGAACTAAATTACTGCGTAATTATGGGTTGGGTCACCCTCACACTCAAAATGGCGCAGAGAAATGAACAAGAATTCAAATTTGAGCAAGCTGGGATAAAAATGAAGAAGCAAGAGAAAATTTATGCTGGGAAAATAGGGGGCGTATTTTAAATTGAAGTTGTGAATTTATGTCATGATTATCTTGTCCATGAGGATAACCCTGTAAAATTCATGGAAGGCACTTAATATTTAAGTGTAGCGATTTCGTTAGAAATTGAAAATAAGGTAGTGAGATGTGATGAGTTAAAGGATGAATTGACCTCATTTATCAAGTATGTTTGTGTTTGTGTTACAACAAAATAGAAGACTTATGGAATACTTACAAATATATTTCTATGCTAATGCCTGTTATGCCAGTTAGACTTTTATCTAGTCAATTTCATTATGGCTAATTAGTTTAGATTTACTGTCTATTGCACATTGTTTTGTCCTAAGTATATTTGTAAATGTTTTAATAGACACCCGCAGTATATTGTACTTTTGGATTGTGATTTTTCTTCTTCCTTATTTTTTCTGTACTGAATACTATACATATTAAAAATCAAGTTTGGGGGAAGAAAGAAAATTAAATTTCAAAAATAGTATACTTCCTTTTAATTTAATAATTTTGCAAGCATGTTTTAGGCTATATTTACTTTCTTCTACAATCATTCTCTC
>NW_018165621.1:8785-9450 GCF_001263595.1 Phalaenopsis equestris | reverse complement strand
CGTATATATATATATATTGATAGACATATATGTGTGTATATATACATGTAGATATGTATATATATATATATATATATATATATATATATATATGCATTCTATGGGGCATCATTGATTTAACGTTTCAGTTTGATTTGCCACTCTGACTTGATCGTCCGATCACTTGGGCTCGATCGATCATCCCAACCCAATCATGCTATCTTTTTGGATTGAATGGTTGTCCCAGTTTGATCAACCAATCACTTCGGTTCGATTGGCCATCGCGACCCGATCGACCATCACTTTTGGCCAACATTTTCTCAACTGATGCACGCTTGTATGCTTTTTTGCGTGATGGTTCTTGTATGGTTTGCTTTTTTCATCCATTTAAATGTGCATGAAATCCTTTTTTGGGGCATTATGATTGTCAGATTTATTGCACGTTGCATTTTTGTTTGCCTTATAGGCTTTTCTTTAGCATTTGACATGTTTGGGTGTATCTTTGAGCACTCTTACTTGCAGTGTCTCTTTGAGCACATACACGTGCAAAAAAATTTCTCACATACTTCATTGTATGCATGAGGATAGATGCTTAAACACTTTATGAGGGGATGACTAACATATAAAGACATCTGATGCACACCCTCTTCCATGAGAGTCGTGCTACCTCACTCGCTACAACATCA
>NW_018165621.1:0-8685 GCF_001263595.1 Phalaenopsis equestris | reverse complement strand
ATTTACATATCTCCAACCTAAACTTTCATATTTACGCACATATTATGTATTTACATATCTCCAACCTAAACTTTCATATTTACTTTTTTACCATCTTTCAAAAGTAAAATACACATATTCTTACATTCATTTAAAGCACCAAAACGCTTTGTTTGTAATTATGAAAGTTTAAATGTGAGAAATGTAAATACATAAAAATAATGTGCTACAATTTAAAATTTCCCAAATAATTACTAGTACGAAGTAGAGCTTCCAAAAATGTGAAGCATAGTATACCAAGTATAAAATGCTTATTTTTTATTAAAATTCTTGATGTATAATATACGTTTTGTTTCTTCTCTATTTCCTATTCCTTTAGTTGGTAGGTTTGGTGGGGAGCTTATCTCCATATCTTCGTGCATAATACGGTCCGCACATTTTAGTGAAAGTACTGCCATGTAATCGATACAATATAATATATCATAAGCATTACTATGAATGATTTCATTCGAAATTTTATCTTACACTATTTGTATACAAAAAACCAAAGAGGAATTAAATATATAGGCACGTCAGTATCTTTACAAAATGCACTTTTTATAATTAACTTGTTCTAAAAATGCAAATGTCGAGTAAGAGTCATATAGACAGAAATTCATTAGCCGAGAAATAACGTTTAAGTTATTGGAAATAGGGACGTATTCAGTATTTAGATATTGAAATGGCAAGTTTTGTGGGAAACATTGATTAACAATTTCAATTAGATTTCTATAAGATTTTGTATTTATTGCTGACATGTAATATTTTATAAAGAGTATTTAAAAATTTTTCGATATGTCAGCAACGGTTACGACATGTAATATTTTATAAAGAGTATTTAAAAATTTCTCTATATGTCAACGGTTAGTTAACAATTTCAACAAGATTTCTATAAAATTTTGTATTTAGTTATAAAGAGTATTTAAAAATTTTTCGATATGTCAGCAACTGCTGACATGTAATATTTTATAAAGAGTATTTAAAAATTTTTCGATATGTCAGCAACGGTTACTTTTGTCTTTTGCGTCTTAGAATATAGAAGCGTTATGTTAATTTTGTGTTGTGGAAAAGATTTCTCCTACCAAAAAGTTACGAAAAGAATTTTAATAGGGTATTTTTTGATGGGTCTCATAAGCCAACAACAAATTCTCATCATCTGACACGTATCTCGAGATATTCTCAAGATGGCTTTTTAAGCTAGAACTATTCAAATCTCTATAAAAATTTATCCAAAACTCTGACTTTAGAAAACTTAGAGTCAGAATATCCGGCTCGATGAGACGGCCCAAGGATATAAAAATTAGCCTATTCTGAGTCAAATCAAGCTCAGAACAAGTCATTAAATCACTCTTAGAATTTTTTAGAATATATGTAGAAGGTCAAACGAATGTCGAATCTAGTAAGTCTATAGTGTATTCGAGCGTCTCGACATGATGAATCCAGCGAGCTCAAGATTTCTCAATTCAGATATCATTAAAGCATTCGAATGTCCATCATATATCATCTAATCAAAGGAAACTCTCTAAACCATCCGAATAATGTGTTTTATATTTCTGCTTTAGTTGCATCCAAAATGCTATAAGTTGAGCCCCACCCCTCTCATGAGAGGGGAGGGGCAAGAGTGTTTAAGTTTGAAGAAGAGCTTGAAGTTTCGAGAAGCTGAAGTCCAGCATCATACTAGTGACCGTCGATCACCATCTACCGCCGTTGATCACCGCTTACCTTTATCGAACACTATCCCTAACGTATATCATTTTAAAAGTAGGGTGGAGAATACTATAACAGTAAAAATATCCATTTTATACTTTTAATATAGCAGACCTACAATGCGGGTTCGTAACGCATATGACTCACCATAGAGTCATTGGATCCTTATCACAGACATACATGTTTGTTGCTCGTGATACAGAAACTCGCATTGCCCGTGCAGGCTTCTTCACTGGAAACGCTCGTTTGAGTATCACCACTAATAAGTTGGTCACTCTCCTATCGAGTAGGATAACCATTAAGATGAATGGGCAAACATACAAGCATACATGAAGCCCACATTGCGACTGTTCGACAGAAGTACAGAAAAATCACAACGGGCGTCCAAAGGGCAAAACACACATCATACATATGAGTGCAAGGATGATACATGCAGCATGGCACACACAAACAGAATGTACCGGTAAAACACGCTACCTATGAAGAGGAATTACACTTGCTTGGGGACTCAGGGTGTCATGCGACTAGAAGAAATTTGCTACAAATGAGGTTGCATCGAGTAAAATAATACTTATAAAATAATTTCACACCTTACTCGAGACCAACTCACCAAGAAGGCATGCAAACATGCAAGTTATGCAACAATAAAACAGGGAGTGCAACAAAAGTGGCGATGGTGAGTATGTTGTGGAGGCAGTTAATTCTAAAATAACGGGCATATCATGGGGGTTGTGGCTCAAAGGATGGGTATGCCAATGAGACAGTGACCCAAAAGGTTTGGCATGTCGTGACGGTAAGGCACGAGGATGGGTATGCTAAAGAAGCAGTGACTAAAAGGTGGGCATGTTGTGGCGACAACAGCCCGAATAAAAAGATATGTCAAGGAGGTAGGGACCTGGAGATAGGCATGTCATGGGGGCAGCAGCCCGAACAAAATGGTTTGTCGGGGTGGCAGCGACCCAAACAAAAGGGTATGACATGCCGATAGTGACCAGAACAAAACGGTATGTTGCGGAGGTAGTGACCTGGAGGTAGGTAAGCCATGGTGGCAGCGAGCCGAACAAAAAGGTATGTCGAGGAATTAGTGACTGGAGGTGGGCTTGTCGTTGCAGCAGCAGCAGATGGGAATTTCCTGGAGGCAGTGGCCCAAATAAAAGGGTATGCTGAGGAGGCAGTGACCGAGAGGTCGGCATTCTGTGGTCGCAACGGTTTAAACAAAAGGGTATGCCAAGGTAGCAGTGACCCAGAAGTTGGCATGCCGTGGCGGTAGCAGCCCAGAGATGGGCATGTTGTAAAGGCAGCGACCCGAACAAAAGGATATGCCGAGGAGACAGTGATCTGAAGAAGGGCATGCTTTGGAGACAGCAACCCGACAGATGGGTATGTCGAGGAGGTAATAACCCAGGGGTGGGCATGTCGTGCGGCAACGACACAAACAGAAGGATATGTTAACAGTTGTTTTTTGGGCCATTAGATTAGTCATTCTCAACAAATGGAATTTTATGCAAGTGGAGGTGGATTCCTCCTTACTCTTAAACGCCCTTACCACTGAGGAGGAGTCCCCTTGGCATATTTCACAATGGCTTAAGAAGATTAAGACTTTCAAGCCTCTCATGTTCATCAGCTTTTCATTTATTTACAGAGAATGTAATAGCCCTGCCAATTGATTAGCTAAACTTGGGAATGTCTCTAATATAATTGTGGTATCTAATTCTCCTTCCCCTTCTCTTGCTTTTCTTTTGGGTGTGGACCTCCTAAATGTTCCCTACCTTAGAGTCTGTAAACTAATTTTGTTGGAATAGATCTACCCTTTTGGTTAAAAAAAAAGCTACACCATTCTTATGTATCATAAATCTAACGCACAAACCTTAAATTTTACATACTAACCACATAATTCTTATGCAAACAATAGAGTATAGGTGTTAGATATGTAAATACTTATGAATTTGGTGGTATGTATGCATATGCCTCATTCCCTAAACCCTAAATCAAACAAACCCTCTTACATGCAGCCAAATACCCCCTAAGGCATTGCTAAATCATATTATATTAACCTAAAGAAAAATGCATTCATTCGACTAAGAAATAATAAAATATTTCTGACAAATTAATTGCAGGAAGAAGGAGGGAGCTCGAACGGTGAGGATGTTTAGTCATCGGATGGTGGTCGGACGTTCACCAGAGTGGAGAAGCTCCATGGTTCGCTAAAGGGTTGCGGAGCTAGGGTTTGAAGGAATAAAACCGTCAATTTTGAATCTAAGAATTAAGCGTCGAATTTTCATCAGATGAATCCGTCGCTAATAAATTTGTGTCAACATTAACGACACGTCACTCCTATGTGACATTTATAACGACGATAAATGTCAACGTTAAACCAATCATTAAATGTTTTCGTCAGCATGAGATGATGCTAAACTCGTCTTGATTATGGATCACCTCAAATTTGCAGTAAATTTCTTACGTTGAATCTTGTTCAACACAATTTTTATTGCTTTTGGATTTATTTTATCGTGACGCTCGATTTGATCATAAGTTTGTTAGATTTGGAATCTTATTTGACATTCCGTTTGGAACCAAAAGCTTCCAAAATTTATTTAACGGTTCTATCTAAGCTTGATTTGACTCGGATTAGGTCACTACTGATGACATTCCATTTGGAACCAACTATCAGAATTATGGATAATTTTTAGTTGAAATTTGAATATTTTTTATTCAAAAAATTACTTCAAAATTCATATCATGTATTGAGATCTGTGCATCGTCTCAAATGCAAATTAACGCCTTAATCCAGAAATTTTTTTCTTTTATTAGCTTAAAATTTCAATTTTTTTTTCCCTTGGATACCTTTTTGGTCAACAATTGTGGCATTAACCAATTATATTGGAAGCTTCCCCTTTCAATATGATGCGAATTTGACAGTCAAAAGGCGTTACTGCCATCTTATATTTATTTGGCCGTGTTTAATCATTATTACCTTAAATCGGATCAATTTGTTCTCAGAATCGGACTTCTAACAAATTCAGAATCTATGCGTATACTAAATTGGACTGATTAAAACTCGGCGAGGAGAGAATAGTAAGTGGGGGACACCACCTGATCGTGTCAAATAAAGCTCATATTTCTAGCAAGCCGCAACCATCTATAAAGGCCGTTGGAGCCAAAACTAAGAAACTTGGAGAGTTTGAAGGAATGGGAGCAAACCGGGGGTTTCATAAAACCTCCCATTTCTTCTCTCTCTTCCGCAACCAATTCTCACTGTTCTTCGCCGCCAAACACACCCTTACCGCCGACCAGTGCATTTGGGATGGCGCAAATCAAACTCTAGTATCCCATGGCGGGATATTCTAGCTAGGTTTCTTCTCTTCAGGCCAATCAACAGGCCGTTATATCGGCACATGGTACCATGGCCTCCCAATTCGGAAAATTGTCCCATCACCGACTCCTCTAGGATCCTATGCCTGGTGGCTGACGGCGATCTCGTGCTAAGAGACCAAACAAACGTCACCATTTGGTGGACAAATATAACGATGAAATCGAATTCAGTCATTGCCATGCTCTCAGACTCTGGCAATCTCATCCTCTCTCTCTGCGACCAAACAATGAATCCTATCAACAATTCACACATTGGGAAAGCTTCGGCTATCCTTCCGATACATGCTTGCCTGGTATGAGACGTGGGCTTGACTTAAACAGAGGTATAAACCAGCTATTCATTTCATGGAAAAGTGACGATGATCCGTCCATCGGAAACTATTCACTTGACGTCGAATCTCGAGGAGTCGCGCAGATGTTCATTTGGGAGGGCTCGATGACGAAATGGCGATCAGGGCTATGGAATGCACAGAGATTCCTTGGGATGTCAATGATGCTGACTCTAAACTTGTATGGCTTCAAGCTCGACGATACTGTAATAGAGCAGGAGATTCACTTCATGATGCTGACTCTAAACTTGTATGGCTTCAAGCTCAACGATACTGCAATAGAGCAGGAAAGTTATGTTCCATTTAATTTCTCCCTGACATGGTTTGTGCTGACACCCAATGGCGTCTATGAGCAAATGTGCTGGGATGAAAACCAAAAGAGGTGGAATTCAGCTTGGTATGAAACTGGAAATGATTGTGAAGCCTACAGCAAATGTGGCGAATATGCGACTTGTAATGAAAAAGATGCCGTTATTTGTAGCTGCTTGCCAGGATTTGAGCATAAGGTGATCGGAAATTGGAGTAGTGGTGATTGGTCTGGCGGTTGTATGAGGTGTACTCCATTACAGTGTAATGAGAAAGAAGATGGAATTGTTAGAGTTTATGGTGTGAAATTGCCAGATTCATCAATTTGGATAGGAAATCTTGAAATGGAAGAATGTGAAAAAAAGGTGTTTGATCAATTGTTCCTGTGAAGCCTTTTCATATGCTAATGGGATTGGGTGTTTGGTTTGGGGAGATGCCCTGCTGGATATACAGCAGTTTGTTTCAGGAGGTGAAGGGATTTATGTTCGCATTTTTAGCTATGCGTCAGGTATGCTCTTCTAAAGAGTAATCTTTCTAAAATTTTGTTGATTATTACTCATGATTTTCTTTGGTGAAGGAATTTGTTTAAATTTTTTTGATGGAATTGTTTTGTGATAACAACTAGGGAACAATCAACTTAGAATTTAAAATAGTGGTATTTTTATTGTGATATGAAAGATTTGAGAGTTATAACATATAAAAAATAAAGGTTTATTGTTAGATTTCTAATTCGTAGGAATTAAGCTGTATATTTTGAATAATAATTGTTAGTAACCTTTTTTACATAAACACTTTTTTTTTCTCAGTCAACTTTGCGCATCTATTTCTTCTTTCTTTATGCAGCTATCAACGAAATTAAAGTGCCATCATATATCATAACAGTGGTGATTTTTGGACTGATCCTCTTGATTCTGCCCATCTATGTGCTCTGCAAGTGCAAACATAAGCTGAAGGTATGATAGCACAGCAAAAAATACTCATTTATCTTCTCCATTAAAATCTAACTTTATATAAATCGTCTATTTATGCCTATTTAACTACATCAATTTTGGCATTTCAGAGAGTAAAAAAATGGCCGATATATTAAATCTGGAGTTATGCATTGATAGAACAGGTTCAGCTAGATTTTCAAGCATTCTGGCTGCTTTCAATGCAAAGTGGGGAAAACTTCCTGATTTCCCATTATTCAGTTTGAGAACATTAGCCACTGCAACAAATGAATTTCATCTCTCTAATAAAATTGGGAAAAGGAGGGTTTGGTCTTGTTTACAAAGTACTTAATTTCTCTTTTTTATAGACTTAGTACTCCTCGAACAATATCAGTATTGGTTTGGATGAAGGTGATATTAGTTTGGAAGAAGAGATTCAACCTAATTGAAGGAATATCCAGAGGGCTTCTATATCCCAACCGTGATTTAAGGCTACGAATTGTTCATAGAGATCTGAAAGCAAGCAACATACCTCTTGATGAAAATATGAACCCCAAAATCTCAGACATCGGAATGGCAAGGAGTTTTTGTGGCACTCAGGATGAAAGCAATACAACAAGAGTGGCTGGGACTTTGTGAGTGTTGCATGCTAAATTTTTCTGCTATGAATTATATCATAAATCGCATTGGAGTTTAAATTATACTGAAATTAAGAAGAATAAATCGTTTAATATTTGGATTAATGCAGTGGATATATGGCTCCAGGGCACGACATGGAAGGTCATTTTTCTGTGAAATCTGATGACTACAACTTCAGAGTCATTCTGCTTGAAATTATTCGTGAAGAAAGGAATGGACTTTTAGAAGTTTTAAAGATTGCAACAACCTCTTGGAATATGTAAGTACATAAATATGCTTGTTGTTAATATAAAAGTAGGATAAAATTCACAGTTATTATTGATAGTTTATGGACAGGGCACTACGTTTGATGGGTGTGGCTCTATAAGAGCATTTCTTCATACAAAAATCGCTTAATAATCCTACAAATTAAATTAGATTATAATATAAGCAAGCCCATATTTATATTTCTTATCAAATAATAAATTTAGTTATCCATTAAATGAAATGCTTGACATAAGTAATATTAATATGATGTATTGCTATATATTGAAATGTCTAAATAGTATTAATATGGTGTATTAGTATAATAAATAATAGTTACATTTATTAAATGCAAATTCGTTTCATGTCAAATTCATATATAAAAATAGTTAATATATGATAAAATACTTGAGTATTTATGTGTTAAAAATTTTGTAGCCATTGAAAATTTGGGAAGAAAATAGAGCGAGGAAATTTAATGGATGCTACCATCTGGAGAAACTGCACCGCAACCTAAGTTTTCAAGAGCATACATGTGGGGCTATTGTGCGTGCAGGATAATGCTGCTGAAAGGCCAACCATGGCCTCTGCTGTTTACATGCTAGCAAGGTAAAGTACATCTTTATTAAAACCAAAGAAGACTCTGTTGACTCCAATGGGAAACTTCTTTGGAATGGATTCTTCTAAATTTCATTTATACACAAAATGATGAACCTTGCAGCACCATGAGAGAAAGATGGATCCCTGCAAGTCACTTCTTTGGCTATATCATTCTTTCATTCATTCACTAGACTGTAAAGAAAAGTAGAGAAAGCTTCTGCATCACTTTTATTATTGGTTAAAAATTAGTATGTGAGATCATCGATCTTTCTTCATGACTTGTATGTTATGGTTTAATCCTTATCCGTGTAGGATATGCTTCATTTCTAATTAGAATAGTTTTGTATATATCTGTGGCTGTGGGTTCTTGCAAAATGTACGCAATCAATCATATATACAGATGTTTGTATGCTTATAAGGTCTAATCCTTCTGAGGGAAAGTTGTAATAATTTAGTATTGCATGTTAAAGGTTGATATACTTGGCTAGAATGACGAGGGGAAACTCCCTTCACACACACACACACACACACACACACATATA
>NW_018165620.1:219242-220468 GCF_001263595.1 Phalaenopsis equestris | reverse complement strand
CACTTGCATGTTAAAAAACAAAACAAAAATCAAAAAAACCAAAAATAAAATTTCAAATAAAAAATACCTCACAATATTCAAAATATAAGACAACTCAAAATTTAATCACAAACATCACCAAAAAATACAACTTCAACTAAATTAATATGTCTCTATTGGAAGATCGGGAACCCCTCGGAGGAGGTAACCTACGGTTGCTAACGAGGCTTCCCACGGTCTAAATGAAATTATGGAACTCATTAAGTTGAGTTTAGTAAATTCATTTGGACTAAGTGATTCCAATAGAAAATAGCCTAGACTCAGAGAGATTTAATAAAAATATAAAACTTAATTTTCCATTTAAATATTATTTTATATTTTATTAATGCTCAAAACTAACAAGTAATTCTAATAAGTAAATTAAATCTCTAAAAATCATGAAAATTGGTCCAATTGATCCTCTCACCTAGGTCAACCTTGAATAACTTTCTTAAGGATAGATGTTTTATTTTAGTTGAATTATTGGATTTTCATTAAAAATCTCTATTTTTGCATTAAAAATAATTATAAAAATTAAATAAATTCAAAAAATCCACATTTTTTCCTCTGATGTTTTAATTAACACATAAGTGAGGTAACATAAAATTTTCAATTCATTTGATTCTGATTTAATGAATTATAGGGTATTAAGGCCTTATGGGCAAAAGGGTTATTTTGGAATTTAAGGCTTAATTAATATTTAGGCTTAACCAAAGGGCTAAATGGGCAATAAATAATCTTAATTGATATGTTTTAATGATTGGAATATAAAAGGGATAAATGGTAGTAATCAATCTCACTTTGATATTATAAAGGAAAAATGTGTAATTTTTCAAAATTAATGAAGTTTGGAAGAATATTTAAATAAGGAGATATTAAGGTAAGGGTTTGATTTTGGAAGATCATAACTCACTAATTTTAAGCCTCAACTAATGGTTTTGAGATGATTTATAATTCATGATAATGATTAAGAGTATAAATATAAATATTGAAAAAAAAAATTTCTTGAAATTATAAATCTACTCATTAAATCTTAAGGGCTTATTAGTGAAATAGGCTTAATCAAAATGTTGTTTAATGAAGTTCAGAAAATAATTTATAATTAATTTAAAACTTTTCAAAACACTACAAGTCCATTCTTTAAAATCAAATTAATTAAATTCCTTATTTAAGTTGAGTTGCCCCCAAGGGTCTTTACCTATATAACT
>NW_018165620.1:210218-219118 GCF_001263595.1 Phalaenopsis equestris | reverse complement strand
CATCTAAACTATGAAAATTATGGGGTCAGTTTGACTTCATCTTTTTCAAAACTAAATTTTTTAAACGTCCTTCCGAAGCGGGCAACGGGATTTCAATTCCGATGACCGACAGCTTCTTACGGGCAAACCCCACACCAAGAAAATAGTGCCGACAACACACCTCAAACTTGTATTTTATACTATCTTTATAAACATGTTTTAATTTCTGCAAAATTATATATATGTCTTGCAAGTACTAAACTTTCAGATGGAGGAGCAAGAAGATTCTCCAGGCATGCTTTTATAGTTTACATCGCTTTCCTTTCTCATACTTTCTACATTGTACTTTTACGTTCAGAAACTTGCATGCTAAACATTTACATGCTAAATAGCGATGTCACCCTGCTGGTCAAAACTGAAACATTTAAGATAGTCACAAAACTGAAACCAAAACTAAAATTAACCAAGATAAAATATAAGACAACTCAAAATTTAATCACAAACATTATAAAACAACAATTGCAACTAAATTAAGACATCTCTATCAGATGATCGGGAATCCCTCTGAGGAGGTAACCTATGGTTGCTAACTAGATTTCTCACGGTCTAAATGAAAGTATGGAACTCATTGAGTTGAGTTTAGTAAATTTATTTGAATTAAGTGAATCCGAAAGAAAATAGTGGTGTCAGAACGAGGGAACCGTGGATCCTAACCACAGTCGCTCTAATCAACTTTAATACCCCCCCCCCAAAATATTTAATGAATCATAACCATAGGGACATTTGATCTGACATCATAACTTGACACATTGAAAAACTTAAACTCGCCACAACAAAGAGCTTGGAGCTAGCATCGTGGCGGCACGACCATCTTTAACAACAAAACATGTCTTCACCAGCTAAACCATTTTTTAGAATTAAGCAAAAAGTTCATAGGAACTCGAGGTTATTTGCTTATGCAAACATAAATCCTCAATTTATCTTTAGGCCTTTGTGTAGCTCTGTTTTACAATTTAAGCCCTAACCTGCTTTGGAATTCTGAGGTTGTCGTCTGTCACAACATAAATCCTCACATCTTTTAGGTTATTTGTGTGGTCATTTCACACGAATAAAATTGATAGGATAAAATATTTAAATATTTTTCCTCTAAATTGAAGTCAAACTATAGGATAGCTTGGGAAGTCATTGAGGTTCTACTCCAGATCTATGACATCGCCTAGTTCCTCCCCATTGGATTCCAAAATAAAATGTTCCAAACTTGAGTCATTTTTCTTTCACACTTTTTTGTCTGATCTCGCTTAAAAGTCATAATCATTTGACCTCTATGAAGATAATATCCCCTGATTTTTATCGAGAGTTTTCTTAGGCGACTTCGGTTATCTATGATGTAATTAACTATAGGGTCTTGTCGTTATAGGAAGCTTTTTCGAACCCAGCTTAATATAAACTCTATTTAATATTTTATATTAAATAGGGGAATTTGTCGGTTAACATAAAATGGTTTCACGGACTTAAACGGATGTCATACAATCTTTAGTTCATTTAATCGAGTTTTTACCAATAAATAATGTATCTATCCCTCAGGATAGGTGCACTATTTGTGGTATTAGACTCGTTTATTTAAATTACTGAGGATATGAGATTGGTTCGTTCTTGTATTTTCAAAAATTCAAAATATTATTTTTTCTAAATTATATATGTATTAAATTAAATTAAAACAGGTGTTAGGATATTCATCCTAGCAGTCGATAACTTAACAACTCTCAAAGTTTTGTGTCGACAGTATCATATATAAAACAGTAAAAATTATTAGAACTCATTTATAGTGATGTACAGGGTCTGTCCCCAATCACATCTTATCGTTGTTATATTTATTACATTACTTTTGTTAATGACTTTTCCTGATTTTGTTGGGTTTTTCTTATGCATATTAAATCTCAAACAACATAGAAGACCCAAAAATTTCTTTCGTTTGCTATAAAATTAATTCGATACTAACATACCTCTTTGGGAAGAAACTTAATCTTCTGTTATTGGGAAAGAAGCCAGAAAAGATGGAAGAGGAGGAATGAAATCTATTGGATTGACAGGTTCTGGGGGTTATTCGATTAATCATGTCAAGATATGTTGCCCATAACATTATCAAGGAAAGGGCTACTACAAATTTCATTATGGCTTTCTCGAGTATATATGAAAATCCATCGATGAATAACAAGGTGCACCTGATGAAAAAGTTATTCAACTTGAAGATGGTGAAAGATGTGTTGGTTGCTCTACACTTGAATGATTTCAATACTATCACAAATCAATTGTCGTCTATTGAAATTGATTTTGATGATGAGATACACTCGTTGATATTGTTGGCTTCATTGTCAAATAGCTGGAAAGCCATGAGGATGGCAGTTAGCGGTTCTGCAGTTAAATCTAAACTGAAATATGATGATATTTGTATTTTGATTTTGGTTGAGGAGGTGTCATGAGGATGACAGTTAACAGTTCCACAGTTAAATCTAAAATGAAATATGATGATATTCGTGATTTGATTTTGGCTGAGGAGATGTGCAAGAAAGATTCTGGCAAGACCTCGAGTTCGGCACTTATTGTTGATTCTTGAGGGAGATCGCAAGACAGGAACTCAAACAGAGGAAGATCAAAATCAAAGTCTGGTCAATAGATAACTTGCTAGAATTGTGGCAAGGCTGGCCACTTAAAAAGAAATTACAGGAATCCTAAGAAGAAGGAGAAGGATGGCGTTAATGTTGTAACTAAATAAATATAGAATGAGTTATTGCTGACAGTTCATGGTTATGTTGATGATTGGATACTGGATTCAGGAGCTTCCTTCTGTACATCTTCCCACCAGGAGTTGATGCGAAACTATGTTTCAGGTGACTTTGGAAAGGTAAATCTGACTGATGGAAAAGCTCTGGACGTGGTGGTGATGGGGATATTGATATTGCACTCCTTAGCAAGAGCAAATGGACTTTGTAAAAGGTCTGACACGTTCCTGAGTTGAAGAAAAATCCTCATTTCTGTTGAGCAGCTCAATGAGGGTGGTCATTCGGTAGTATTCTCAGATAGCACCTGGAAGGTTACCAAAGGAGCATTAATATTGGTTCGGGATAAGAAAACTGGTGCATTATACATGACAACTGGTTTACTCAACGCTGTTGCTACTACAGCTGAAGAGTGCACGACAGATCTGTGGCATTGCAGGCTTGGTCACATTAGTTAGAGCTATAAAGAAATCTTAAAAGATGAGAATTTAAGCTAGTGGGAGCTGACAAAACTTCCACTAAGATAGAAGGCATTGCACAACAACTGGTTGTACCTTGTGAAGACTACATTTGATGTCAATAAGAGGTACAAGATTTGACTTGTTGAAAAAGCTCTCAGCAGAGGCAGGATATTACTCCTGCAGTGGGAGTTGGAAGCAGATATATCCGATAGTTGTGTGCAATTTCAGTTGTTCTTCTAGTTTGTGTGCAATTTCAGTTGTTCTTCTAGTTTGAAAACGGAGGCTTTAAGTTGTACAGATAAAAGATATCAAGTTTGAGAAAAAGGGTGGTGCATCATTGGATTTTGCAGTGAGTGTCCCAGTATCCAAGTGGGAGAGTTGTTGAGGAAGATGGAGCCAGTCCACTGAAATTTTTGGTAGCTAATTAATTACGTCCAAATTAATTATTTCTTCCTTTGTAAAGTCCGCCTGGACTCTTCCATATTTGATCTACGGCTTCCCTCCCGCCGAAGAATTTAAAGGTTTCACGCGGTACAGCTTTGTCGCGTCCGGCATGTCGCCTTAAGCCATTTCTTCAATTAGTCTTTTTCTTTGTTATAAATCACCTTGGAAAAGCCTAATCTGAGACAACTCTTCGGCTGATGTGTGCAAGGGAAAAGGACAAGGAAAAGATGCATACTTGTCTTTCTTCCCTTCCGTTTTTCAGGCAAGAAAAGAAACTTGTTTCTTTTGTTAATTTGTTCTGTCCTTGGCTTTGGTGGAGAGAGAAAGGAGAGAGAGGAAGGGAGAGATCTTTCTTGTAAATATCAAGGGGCCCGACGGTACAATTCTTAAAGTAATTAAATCCTCTACAACTCCGTGTGTTGGGTAATGTGGAGACCCGGTCTACCGAAATTTAATTAGTTTCATAATTAAGAATCTCACCTACCGCTCACCTACTTTCCATCTACCGCTCACCTACCACATCCCACCTACCACATCCCACCTACCGCTCATCTACCTTCCACCTACTGCTCTCATGGTTTCTATAAATAGCCTCTTTTGGCTTAAAGGAGAAGCCAAGCCACAAGCCAAGCAAGGCCAAGCCAAGTCCTCTTTAGAGCTAAGAGAAAGAGAGGAAGAGAGAGAGAGAGAGAGAGGATGGGAGAGAAGAAAATAGAGATTTCCTGTAAACGTCGAGGCGCTCGACGGTGTAATTCCTTCAAGAAAAAAAATCCTCTGCAGTTCCGTGGACGTAGAAAAATTTGTCGAACCACGTAAATCAGTGTACCGCTTTGGTGTTTTTCTGCATGCAATTTTACTCGTTCCATTTTTTGCTTTATTGCCGTCGTTTTTCACAACAATTGGTATTAGAGCTTGGGTTTGAATCTAAAGATGAACGATGGGCAGAGACAAAGTGATGACATCGGGGATCAATAAGTTCAATGACATAGATTTTGCTTACTGGGGGATGCAGATAGAGGACTACCTCTGGGGGAAGAAACTTCATCTTTTGTTACTGAGAAAATGACCAGAAAAGATGGACGAGGCGGAATGGAATTTGTTGAATCGACAGGTTTTGGGGGTTATACGATTAACCCTGTCGAGATCAGTTGCCCACAACATCATCAAGGAGATGACTACTGTAAATCTCATGGCGACTTTATCAGGTATGTATGAAAAGCCATCGACGAATAACAATGTGCATCTGATGAAAAAGTTATTTAACTTGAAGATGGTGGAAGGTGTGTCTGTTGCTCAACACCTAAATGATTTCAACACTATCACAAATAAGTTGTTGTCTGTTGAAATTGATTTTGATGATGAGATACGTGCACTGATATTGTTGGTTTCACTGTCAAATAGTTGGGAAGCCATGAGAATGACAGTAGTTCTGCAGGTAAATCTAAGCTGAAATATGATGATATTAATGATTTGATTTTGGCTGAGGAGGTGAGCAGGAAGAGTTCTGGCAAGGCCTCGTGTTCAAGTTCGGCGCTGAATGTTGATTCTAGAGGGAGATCACTTGACAGGAACTCAAACAAAGGTAGATCAAAATCAGAGTCTGGTCAGCAGACAACTTGCAGGAATTGTGACAAGGCTGTCCACATAAAAAGGAATTGCAAGAATCTTAAGAAGAAGGAAAATGATGACACTAATGTTTTAATTGAAGAAATACAAGATGCACTATTTCTGGTAGTTCACAGTTATGTTAATGACTGGATACTGGATTCGTGGGCTTCCTTCTATACATCTTTCCATCGGGAGTTAATGCGAAATTATGTTGCAGGTAAATTTGGGAAGGTATATCTGGCTTATGGAAAAGCTCTGGACGTGGTGGGAATAGGAGACGTTGATATTGCGCTCCCTAACAAGATCAAATGGACTTTGCAAAAGGTCAGGCATGTTCCTGAGTTACAGAAAAACACATCTCTATTGGGCAGCTCAATGAGGGCGGTCATTCGATAGTGTTCTCAGATAACATCTGGAAGGTTACCAAAGGAGCATTAGTACTGGCTCGCGGTAAGAAAATTAACACACTATATATGACTGCATGTTTACTTAGGCGATGACACATGAGTAAGAAGTGCATTATGGGAAAACAGAAGAATGTCAATTTCCTGAAAAGTGGTAGAGCGCCAAAGGAAGGAAAATCGGACCTTGTACAAACAAATGGTGGAGAACCACAGAGTTATGAAGAAATCTTGCAAGATGAGAATTCGAGCAAGTGGGAGCTGACCAAGAAGGAGGAGACGAATTCTCTACTAGGGAATCAGACTTAGGAGCTGACAGAACTTCTACAAGGAAGAAGACATTGCACAACAAGTGGGCGTATCAGGTGAAGACTGCGCTTGGTGGGCAGTAAGAGGTACAAGGCTGGACTTGTTGAAAACGGCTTTCAACAGGGGCAGGATATTGCTCATGCAGTGGGAGTTGTAAGCAGATACAAGAGTAACCCAGGAAAGAGCTTGGAGGTACAAGGCTACGTTGACGGTGATATGTCAACTGAGGGTGTTGTTCGTGAGAAGCTGAAGTTGTGCTCAGCTTCAGCTGGGCTTCTGGCCTGCTTCGAGTTGCAGAGGTGGAGGATATCATGTTTGAGGAAAAGGTCGGTACAACTAGTAGATGATGCAGCTAGTAGGTGATGTATTCAGTGTCTCAGTCTCTAAGTGGGAGAATTGTTGGGTAATGTGGAGACCCGGTCCACCGAATTTAATCAGTTTCTTAATTAGATATCCCACCTACCGCTCAACTACTACATCCCACCCACCGCTCACCTACCTCCTACCTACCACTCTCATGGTTTCTATAAATAGTCGCTTTTGATTTAAAGGAATGTCAAGTCAAGCAAGGCCAAGCCAAGTCCTCTTGAGAGCTAAGAGAAAGAGAGGAAAAGAGAAAGAGAGAGAGGAAGGGAGAGAAGAAAATAGAGATTTTTTTTGTAAACTTCAAGGCGCTCGACGGTGTAATTCCTCGAAGAAACAAATCCTCTGCAGGTCCATGGATGTAGACAAATTTGTCGAACCATGTAAATCTGTGTGTCGCTCTAGTGTTTTTCTGCGTGCAATTTTACTTGTTCCATTTTTCATTTTATTGACGTTTTTTCACAACACCATGGATGCAGACAATTTGCCGAATCACGTAAATTTGTGTGTTTCCGCTGTTTTCTGTTTTATGAATTTCTCTCGATACGTAGAAATAAAAAAGATGAATAAATAATGAAGTCTCAATATATCAAATAGAATTTTTCCCACTTATTACAGTTCAAGCCTATCCGTCAGAATGAAAAAAAATTAATAAAAATAAAAAAAAGTAAATATTTAATAATATATTAAAAATATCCTAGCGGCCAAGAAAGCGATGTTCTGCTTACCAAACACTGACAATTGAGATAGAAACATATTAAAAACTTCTGCCAGAAAAGCTTTAAAAGCTGTTTTAGCTAATTCTTTCTTGATCAACAACTACGATTTTGTCCATACACGTTGCAGCAATTGTTTTCATGCTGCTGCCAGACGCCCAGAAGACTCATTAAAAATTGATAAAAATAACTTCATCTTTTTTTCTTTTTCACCCTTTTTCTTTGCGTACGAGTCATTTATAAAAACAATACAGCACCCAAATTAAAACAGAAACCATACCTTTTTGAATTCTGATATTGATAAAAAAACAATCTTTAAAAAAAAAATTGGGAAGATTTGCATGCGTTTCACTCATAAATTCCCATGTAAACATTAGCGATTTTGATTTGATGAAAAGGATTTGGGCGATATGATTATAAAAAGTGTAGTTTAGTTATTAGATATCTAAATACATAAGAATTGGGCGGCATGACCCCAAGTCCCGTAAATCAATGGTAGCTTAAAATAGTCTATCTTCTTTGAAATTAGGATAATGATAGCAAATCAAATAAGATGTCTTCTCTCTGTTGAAAACAATATCAAACACAATCAAATCATGTTGAATTTTAAAGATAATCTTAAAAATAAACAAATCCCAAAAAAAAGAAGCAAAATCAAATCTGCTAATCAAAGCAGCAAATTCCAAACCAATCTAAGAACTTAAATCTATCAAAACGGTTCATCATCCCATCTCTCTGTTTCTTCTCTGCACAAAAATCAAAACTTTGGCAGAAAGATTTTAATTAAACATGCTGAACAAACTACACAAATCTCTGAACTTTATAAACCAGTCTCAATATTTAGTTCACATCCCCTCAAACTTATTCACATACATACTCTCTAATTCCACCAGTACATAGTAAAGGGAAAAAAAAAAGCAAAGCTGAAGTAGACACGAGCTAGCATATCTCAAAACCAGGAGAAAATATTACATATGAATGAGATGGGTGCAGATTACGAGTGAATTCGTGACGTAATACACCATAATACCATCAGAATATCACCAATCTGCATGTATGAAATCCCATGACCAGACTCCCTATCAGATGAACGCCGGGGATCCATTTCTCCGGCGGCCATGACGGGAAGATTTCTGGTGGCTGTCGCCGAAGTTGAATATGATCCAAGAGATGATGGAGAGCCAAGCAACGATCACATAATAGAGGGCTTCTCCTCCGCGGGGGTTTTCCTCAAAACCTTCAGTCTTCATGGCTCAGAACGCTTCTGTTTTTCTTCTGCTCTGTTTCTGTGATTTATGTTTAGTTGAGAGGAGGCGGATTTGAAGATGAATATAAAGGGAGAAATTTGCGGTTCTACGCTAATTAAAAAATCCACCGTTCATATTGATAATCACTAACGTGTTTGACTCGGCAGCAGTTTGTTTGACTGAGGCTTACATTGTCGGCTTGCGGAGGGCTGTCAAAAAAGCTCGTTGTTCGAGAACAGCTCGTGTTAGGCTCGTTAAGAAGCTCGTGTTCGACTCGTTAAAAAGCTCGTGTTCGACTCGTTAATTTTGTTTGATAAGTTAACGAGCCGAACACGAACTAAGATGTGTTCGTTCGTGTTCGGCTCGTTTTGGCTCGACATACTACTCATCAAGTTTATATATATACAAAAATTTATAACCAATTAAAATATTGATTAAGAAAATAGAATAAAAATTATTAAATTAGATTCAAATGATATTTTAATATAAATAATAATTTTTAAATCTTGCTCAAACTCTTATTGTCTTATGGCTACATGATTAGGGTTGTTAAAAGGACTCTTTGTTCGTGAACAGCTCGTGTTCGGCTCGTTAA
>NW_018165620.1:203480-210198 GCF_001263595.1 Phalaenopsis equestris | reverse complement strand
CCCCCGTTTTGAGCTCGAAATATAACCGAGCCGAACACGAGCTGAGCATGGCTCGAACACGTGCTCGCTCGTGTTCGCCTCGTTTACACCCCAAATCCGCTCGTGTTCGGCTCGTTTACACCCCTAATAGGGAATATATATATATATAACTCGAAATATTATTAGTTATAAAATTTATCATCGGGTGATCAAAACATTGAGAATTTAATTAAAATGAAGAATATTATCATGCATTTTGATATTTGAGTGAGATTATAAAAATGGATAAAAGAGAATGCTAGATTTATAAATAGCAACAGTTTAGTTGCTTAATATTATTATATAAACAAATTGAATCTGGTCAATTGTACATTTTGTAGTTCGGAAATTTACATTAGTAGCACCCAATCTTTATGCATTTACACCTCAAATCAAAATTCAAATTTTTACAAACAGCACCTTATGTATGAAAATATAGATTTGACTGTTGAAAAGTATGATAAGAGATAAGTTGGATGTTATGCTTGTAAATTTCCCATTTAAAACTGGCTTTTATTCTTTCTAGGCCCACTTAAAATGGAGCCCACTTGTGGCTCATACTATTGGGCTGTTTCTTATTCGATCTTCCAAACCCCACTTCATTTTTTGTAATGTCTTTTGCTTGTTTGAAGTTCAATTGAGAGAAAAAGGGACAGCCCTGTAGAGTTCTTCACTGTAGCCCTATTTGTTAAGAAAAGAAATTGTTAGAATATTTTGATCTAAATTTTAATTAGAATGGGCTTTAATTGTTGTATAAGTTGTAATTTGATAATTTTTAACTTAGAATTTTTGTGTGAAATATTGTCTACAATTTCATTGCTAGTGTTTGACTTTAAAGTTGTTCTATGTTAAAGTAGAGGCAAATTCTTTGTTGTTGCCTAAAGTTTTAGCAATAATTATTTGGTATTTTGACTGACCTAACTTACTTATTAGGTGACAAAAAATCAAAGAATTTTAAATTTATAATTTATGATTAAAAAAAATCATACTTTTATATGTTTTAGACATAGTTTTAGGGATGGAATTCTCTTTTTTAAGGATTAATAATAATTTTATTATTTAAAAAATAAATAAATCTTTTAGGAGAATTTAAGCTAAACATTTCTATTTTTTTTTTAATTAGAAAAAAGGGAGGGGCAAAGTTGCTTATTTATTTTATAATTATTAATAAAAAAATTTAAATCAATATGAATGATATTTTTTATGATTTTAAAATTAAAAAGAATTGTAAGTAAATATATTAAATAAATAAATAATATGTGATATTCATGTTAGTTTATACAAAAAAAATTGATATTAATAACACGTATCAAAAAATTGATTTGATATTGAACAAGAATCATTGGAACTGCAGAGTCTTGAAAGAAAATAAAAGGGTTGGTATATGACATTATCACCGCACACAACTAGTTTCCTCTGAACAGAAGCGCTTTTAACAACATCTTCAACTAATATTTTTCCTATTTCTTCACAAACATGAGGCTCAGAATGATAATATGACAATAAATGAGTGCACTAAAATAATAGTTAAGATTAACTTCTTAATCATCTTTTATTTTAAGCAATGAGTGCTAATTGTTGTTGAGACTATAATTTTTATTTTTTTTTATTTTTTAACAAAAGATAAATCATTGAGAATAATGGCGAGTCCAATGCAAGATAAAATAGACAAGATTGATATAACATCCATCAAAATAATGAACACTAAACTCAAACAACCATATCCCCCTCAAACATCAATCACTACAAAGATTACTTTAAAGATCTCCATCATCTACGAAAGAAATAAATTTTCTACCGTAATATAAAGCCATGCTGGAAATATATTAAAAACCATTTTACTTTATCAACTTCTTTTTTTTTTAATTGTGAAGGCACCAACTTTCAATTATGCATTTATAAATAACATTATACGAAATCATATCAAATAAGAAGATCACAACAGGGACAATATTATCGCTAATAGATTTTCTCTTAAAAATAACATAATATAAGGAATTAAAAAAACAATGAGATAAAATTTTGTTAAAATATATATTCTTACCCACATTGCTTTAGTATCACTGTTAGTGAAAACTAACAAAGAAATATAACTTGAGCCTGGAGCCTTACTATAATAATAGGATGATGCTTGCATTAGGAAGATGTTTCATAAACATAAAAGGCTCAAATCATTCATGTTGATGAAGAACATTGGGATCTTCATTATAAGCAACAAATACTTTGCATACCACTCTCATTAAGCAGATCCAAAGAATACTAAACTATCAAAACAATTGGATTCTCACCCCTATAACCATATATAAAAGTTTAGAACACCATAATGATGACAAACAATCACCAAAGTTAGTTGCTTGACAACAATGAACTCATTCAAATGTAGTGAATCCTTACCAATCAACTCATGAAAACTACTAACAAAATGGGAGGAGCAATCAACCATGTCAGTAATCCTCAACATAGAAAATATGAGTTAAGGGAGACTTAAACCTACAAGGATCTAAAACCATAGCCTCATCACCGGTGGGGCTGAAATAATTAATTAGAAGCTAAATTTAGCATTACTAAAAACACAATCAACTTCTATTTCTAAGAAAAACACTAGTATTTCCCTAAGGGATATGTTGGCATCCATTTTTAAGACCACACACACTGGACATCCTTCCAAGTGACACGGGCCATATTGCATTCTTGCGTAATATCCTATCATTCAAGGAGTCTGTAAAGCCTTCAGCGAACACATTTTGCATCAGATTAAGGGCCCGTTCCATTCTGGTCGTGCTCAAAAGCAGATATCGTCGGTCGACATTGGCTCCTCAATATGAGGTGAGCCTGACAACCATTATGATGTTTGGAGGTCATATTTTAGTCATTGAGGGTTTCATGTGGCTCATAAGAGCCATAAACTCCCTTCGAAAAAACTTCGGACATCAAAAAATCCTATGGGCCCGGAATGAGTGTGGCCACACCTAGCCCTTGACATGACCACACTCACAAACGGGTCTGACCACGCCCGAACCCCAAGGGGCGCGACTAGGGCTGTCAAAAAAGCTCGTTGTTTGCGAACAGTTCTTAATTCTGAATCATTTATATATACTTAACACTTAAATCTAGACACATAATTAGGACAGTAAAAAAAGCTCGTTCTTCGCGAACAAGTCGTGTTCGGTTCGTCAAGGAGATCGTGTTCCATTCATTCAATAAGCAAACAAGACGAACACACAATTTTTTTCGTTCGGTTTGTTAAACAAATCAAACACGAACAGTAATGCGTTCAATTACCATCATTTGAAATATAAAATACTTTTAAAAAATTATATATAAAAAAAAATATGAATTAAAAAATAATTATATAGTCTAAAAATGTATCAAATTTAAAAAAAAAAAATTCAATAAATTATAATATATAATAAATTATTAATAACAACATAATAATAAACAGTATTAGTAATATAAATATTATTTATTTATATAATATAAGTTATATAATTAATATAATATATTATTTATATATACTAATATACAAACTATATTGTAAAACCTAAGCCCTAACCCGCTGTACTGTTCGCCTGTTAGCACTTCGGGCTCCATTTCGGCATTTCCCCTCTCCCCTCTCGAAAGCTTTCGGCCGGCTCTCCTTCCCTTCGTCTCAAAACCGCTAGAAGCTTTGTCTCGTCGACAGCTTAGGGTTGAATGTCTGTGTTCGTTCTCTAATCTCTACTTCTATTTGTCTTCCACAGAGTATATTTGCCCTCGGCGAGTCGACGTTGGATCGACTACTCGGTATTCTATCTTCAGTGCTCGATATTCTTGCTTAGTTGCTTGTAAGGCTACTGAGGCGTCCTCTTTGAGTATATTTTCTTTAACGATTCAAATTTATTTTCATGCTTGCCTCTTAGGTTAAATTTTCATAATTTTTTTTAGGTTTATTTCTTCTTTTTTGAGTGAAACCTAGGTTAAATATAGATCTGTTTGTCTTCATATTGACTATAGGTTTATTTCTTTGAGTGAAGCCTAGGTTAAATCTATCTGTTTGTCTTCTTTTTTTAGTGAAACCTAGGTTTTTTGAGTGAAACCTAGGCTTCATCTTTGAGTATTTTTTAGGTTTATTTCTTCTTAACTACTAAACATTTGAAATCTCGTTGCTGCTTCTTTCATATATGTCATTGAAATTATATTGTTATTTTTGTAGATCCATTGGGGGGACTGAATCGTTCTTCTCAGCAACAAAGTTTTGAAGCTTTACAGATATTTTTCGGAGTTCATCCTACTTATGCTTTCAGTCATTTTAAAGATTTTTTTTTATTTACAGCTATTGTATATTAAAGTTAATAATAAAGCCCATTTGTATTGCAAATTAAAAAAATCATAATAAAGGACGCACTTCTGTTGAAATCTTATTTGTATTGTACTAAATAATAACGAACTGTTCATAAGTTTCAAATTTATGTTCCTACAGTCAATGTTGGTGTAATCTTAAGGAATTTTTTTATGTGGAATAATTTGGAGGATTATTTTGAATACTAAAACATTCTAATCCATACATGGTTGAATGTTCTAAATCAAAGTTAGTGTTATAAGCTCAATTGTTTAGTAAATTATTGCAATTGTATTTAGCTATAATGCAAGTTTTTTCCAGTTTTATGTCTAAATATTAATTTTGGCTTTATTTTATTATGTTGCATGTTTTTGATCTAGAAGATAAGTTATTGTTACAATATGATTCCACTTTTGATTTTAATAAATTCTAAGTTTCACTTACATTAGAATATCCTTATGAATCTAGTTCTATACTCTAGAGAGTGTAAGAATTTGAGTTTGAAACATAATTGGAGCATTGAATAATGTAAACTTCAACTTTGAAAAATTTAGTCTATTACTGTAACTAATCTTGTCTAATATAATTAATATATGGCTCAAGCTGGTAGATAATACAATTTTTTATTACTCATCAAATGAAATTATTTGTATCGCGAATGATTAAATTGATATTGATTTTATTTTTAGTTCATCTACTTGGTTAATGTAAAATGTGCATGATTTATGACAATTAATTTGAATGTTATCTTTGTTGGTCTTCTTTAAATGCGTTATTTGTCTACATGAGCTTTAATATTTTTGCTTTCAGTTATGTATATCAAAGTATAACAATTAGTTGATTTTAAATGTGCATGATTTATAACAATTAGTTTTAATGTTATCTTCGTTGGTTTTCTTTAAATGGGTTGTTTGTCTACATGAGCTTTAATATTTTTGCTTTTAGTCATGTATATCAAATTATAACAATTAGTTAATTTTAAATGTGCACGATTTATAACAATTAGTTTTAATGATATCTCGGAGTGAGGTTCCATCATATTTCTGCTTTCAGTCAATTATATCAAATTTAATTTTTTTTTTGTTAGAAAACATGTTAATTGGAAGCAAACATTTGCATATATATAAACTTCTTTTTCTTTTGAAGCACATTTACGTACATACATGCATGAAATGATTGAATTCTCATGTGATATTATATTTTTGTATGCAGTTATTTAGAATGTCAAATATTGAACATTCTCAATCTGCATCAAGTAGTGAACAATTGTCAATTGCAATTCATGATGGTAATGATAGTTCTCAACTCGTAGAAGTGGTTGTTGGAAGCACTAGTACTGAAATAGAATGTAAGAAAGGCAGGAAGAGAAAATCATCTGTTTGGGAATATTTTATTGATGTTAAATCAAATTCCAAGGGGGTTGAAAAATCATTTGTTCAATGCATTTGTTGTGGGGTAAAAATCCTTAAGCCCAAGTCAGGCACAACCTCACAACTTCTTGGGCACATCAAAGAATGTGCTAAAATAAAAGCAAAGAGTCAACAATTAGTTAACTTATCAGATAGGAGACAAAATATATTGAACTTCTTACCTTTCAAAGCTGACAATGATTCAGAGTTTCCTACTTTTTATGATCCTAAAAATTATGATTAACAAGTCATAAGAGAGGTGATTGCAAAGATGATAATTGTACATGAGTATCCATTCATGATGGTTGAACATACGTGGTTCAATATATTGTTGAAAATGTTGAATCCTAACTTTCAAAGTGTTTCAAGAAACACCATAAAAAATGATTGCATGAAAGTTTACGAGCATGAGAAAGAAAAGCTTAAATCTTTCTTTAAAAATGTTTATATGGTATCCTTAACTGCTGATTGTTGGACCTCTAATCAGACTATCGGATATATGTGCTTGACTGCTCATTATATCGATGAAACATGGAAGTTAAAGAATGTTATTATCAATTATTATCAATTTCATTGAATTAGAGCCTCCACATACGGGCACTTACATATGTGACACTATTTGTGAGTGTTTGTTGGAGTAGAAGCTTCTAGATAAAATCTCTACAATTACTTTAGATAATATGAGCAATAACGAAGTGGCAGCTAGTTCCTTAAAAGCGAATTTTGAATCACGAGGAAAGTTGCACTTTCGTGGTCTTTTTTTCCATGTCAGATGTTGTGCACATATTCTCAATATTATGGTCCAAGATAGGCTAAAGGAGGTGCATGAAATCATCCAAAATATTAGAGAGTCAGTTAAGTATCTGAAAAAATCTCCTGCAAGATTACATAAGTTTGTAGAAGTGGCAAAACAATTAGGAGTTGCAACTACAAGGTCACTATGCACTGATGTTTCTACTAGATGGAACTCAAC
>NW_018165620.1:181727-202343 GCF_001263595.1 Phalaenopsis equestris | reverse complement strand
TTTTTTTTTTTCATGGCAGCCAGGCTTTTTATTGTCATGGCTGTTGCAAGACAGCATGGGGCAATTACTTTTTTTTTTATTCTGAAGTTGGAGCCTGAATGGGGCAAGTAATTGTAGAGATTTATCGTAGGTCCCCATCATTCCTACGATTTAATAGTTTTTAGGTTTTAATCCTCTTGAAATTTATTAAATTTGAGCTCACGGCATTTAAAAAATTCTGCATGGGTTCTCTCCCTCCCTCTCTCTCTCTACTGTGTGTGTCTGTTGGGCACTTGGGCTCACTTGGGCTTGCCTTCTGGGCTTGCCTTCGTTTAGGTAATGCTACTTTATTGTGCAGTCATTAAGCAAGGTGAGCCATATGAAGGGTAAATGCTAAGAATTTAATAGGTATGTATGTAAATCTTCCTTTATTTTTTTTTTTAGAATTTTGTTCTTGTTCTTCAATGCGGGAACCACGTGATGTTTAAATACATAAGAAGTTTGTAGCAGCCATTAAGCATTAAGCATTGTTGTTTAAATTGGTATGTATGCAACCATTAAGCATTTTTGGCAGCATGTATAAACATGGAAGGTTGTTATTATTTTGAGGTATGAACATAAAGAATTTTGTGGTATATATGTAAGTTATAAACTGTTCTTGCTCTTCAATGCGGGAACCACAAGATGTTTATACATAAGAATTTTGTGGCAGTCATTAAGCATTAAGCATTGATGTTTAAATTGGTATGTATGCAACCATTAAGCATTTTTGGCAGCCTGTATAGACATGGAATGTTGCTATTATTTTGAGGTATGAACATAAAGAATGTTTTTGTAGGCAGCACTTGTTACTTGCCTTCGTTCAGGCTGGTATATATGTAAGTTATAAATTGGTTCTTGTTCCTTGTTGAGGGAGATGATGAATCATTTGATTGACATTGAAACAGGGAACTTTAAATGCATAAGAATTCAATGGTAAGTAAACCTCTGAATGTTTTTGTAGATTGTCATTTGATTTTTCATTCTAGGAAAATCTGGGAGGCTATTAGTTGCAGTCATGTGAAACATAAAGAATAGTTTGCAGGCAGCACTTGTTATTTGTCTATGATGCTTGGGTTTTGTTTGGCTATTAATAGATCCAAGGAAGTCACAACTCCCAAAATTGGTGAGAGGGCTGTTTTCCTCTCTCCCTTTCATTGTTTCGGTTGGGTTGTATTTTTAATTGGAAAGGTCATAATATTGTTGTTGCCGACTAATAGTAAACTCTGGGAACAATATTATAACACAACTTTTTTGTGTGTTCCTGGTTCACGATTTGTTTCAAACTAGAAGGAAGATTCTGTAGTCTTTACTTTCTTATTCTCATAGCAAAATACAAGTAATAATGAATACCTTCTAAAATGCAGTAATTGTTAAAACTATTTGAAGATATTGCCCCCATTCAAATTGCCCAGCCAACTTCTACTCATATGGCCATTTCAACATCAAATTGATTTAGTTCTTGGTGCATCTTTGAACTTAGCACACTACAAGATGAGGCCAAATTCAGTTCTGTTTCTAAACAGTACATCACCATTATTGTATACGAGTTATTAATCAATGGAAAACTGCATTAAAGCTAAACTTGCAGTTCTGCTAAGGTTCATTTGATTGCTTTGATTTGGTGCAACCTTGCAGGAAGAGCAGAACTATGGTGGCTCTGTTTCTAGTGGATAAACTGATTATGGCTGATTAGTTTTATTTCTATAATCTATTTGGGTGCAATATTTATGTCTTTAATTGTGGTGCAGAAAATGGCTTATGCATATTGAAGTTTGGCAGGGAAGTATTAAGTATAAATAATATTTATGAAAACTTTATGAAAGTTAAACTCATTTTATTTTTCATCTATCTATACATGCAGCTAGCCTTTTTTTGCTGTGAGAGAAGAAGAAGCTTTGGAAGAGCTTACATGGGTGAGTAGCTTCAAATTAACATGTTGTTATATGTGGTATTTTATTATTTATGCATAAAAATTTGTATCTCATGGTACAAAATGAATCTTGAAGGAGCCATCTGTAGCTAAGTGATTTTTTTTTTGTCTACTTGTACATATAAGAACTTTCCTTATCTAAGTCATAATGTTGGTTTTATTTGATGGTTTGGATTAGTTTCTGCTGTCTCTTAACTAAAATATTTTTTTGCTTTAGATACTTGGTGAGTTGGTTGGACACTTCAATTACAGACTTGATGAGGTTTTGGAAAGAAATTATAAAAGCGGATTCTCTTTACCCGTAACATACATGTATATGTATTAGACATTTACATTTGTCTGAAGCTGAAGTTGATTTGTTCATTTTCTTACAATTGGAATGTCAGAAAGGCTTCAGCATTTGTTTTCTTTATCGTTGTGAATATTTAGTGACAGAAAGTTAGTGATGATATTTCCATGGCCAAAGAAATTTATTATAGTTGTAGTAATTAGTAAATATGTGTATAGGAGATTGAGAGAAGTGAATGCAGACTGAATTTACAATTTGAAATTTGATTTCAAATTCACAGAGCTCTGAGAATTGAACTGAATTTACAATTTGAACATTATCTTTTTGTGTAAGATATTATCTGTCTGACTAATGATGAAGAGATGTTTTTGTTGAAGTTTTTTATTTATTGTTTTTGGTAATTTGAGAATTAATTAATAATTTTTATATATTTTATTTAGAGTTATTTCAATTTTTAAAAGTTAAAATGGTGGCATTTTTTGATGTGATATGAGAATTAATATTTAATTTTTTGTCTATTTAACAATTCAAAAAATATTAAAAAATTGAAATTTTTCGAATGTTTCAAACAATTCGAACTCGAACATTCAGAACACTTCAAACATTTCAAACATATCCAAATAATTCGAACAATTTGAACTAATTTCGAGCAAATCAAACCGAACACGAACATGCATTTCATGAACAATTTTGAACACGAGTCTATTTCAAACAAACTATATTTCAAACGAACCGAATACGAACACGAGCACTGTTCGTTCGTGTTTGGTTTGTTTACACCCCTAGGCGCGACACCTTCCACCTAGTGCAATGACACTCGATGTTGATGTGACCACGCTGGCCGGACAGAGATTCTGGTGTGCGTGACACCTTCCACCTAGTGCAATGACACTCGATGTCGATGTGACCACGCTGGCCGGACAGAGATTCTGGTGTAATTACACTTGCTCTCGAGCGTGGTCACACCCAAATCCCATATGTGACACTTTTGGGTAAGTGTAGCCACACCTAACTCTTGTTGTGACCACGCAAGTTCACCTAGTTTGCACTGTTTCGCTCTGTCAGTCCCCGGATTTCCGCCATTAGCGTTGTTTAACTGCAAAATAAGCAACTTTTGCCCGGATCTTAATCCCAAAATGGCATCAGGAGTAAACATGGCCCTTTTCTTATGAAGCAAGTGGTCACCTCTTGCTTGAGCCAAGGGATATCTCCCCAAGGGCAAAACGAATCGAAGGACCGACTGGCATTTGAGATCTCAGACAATCAACCGAATAGAGAACTTCCAGGGGTCTTGAGAGGGAGTATTCATCTTTCTCAAGGAGAAGAACACCAGAGAAACGAGCTTTTCCCCTTTCTTCTCCTCTCTTCCTTCTCTCCACTGTCCTCTCCTTCCTATCCTAAAACTCTCCGTGAGTTGAGGTTGGGAAGGCATCCAGAAGGAAACAAATGTTGTTATCCTCTCCGGCAAGGAGAGCTTCTTCCTAACTTTAGAGAAGAAAGCTTCGGCCGCTTTGTTATCCTCTCCGGTAAGGAGAGCTCCTTTATGACTTTGGAGAAGGAGAATAACGATGACTTCGTCATCCTTACTGTGAAGGAGCTTGGACGAGCCTAGAGAATGCTTCAGGTGAGAAACTTCTCTAAACCTTTATCTTTTCTTTCTAGCAAAGCTCTAGGTTTTGTGTTAGAGATGATATGATGGGTTATGTGTTAGAGGAAGCCTCATAGGTTAGGAGTTTTTTGCGATTCCCTACGATTCATGAGAGGTTCTCCACAACCTTAGTCCAAAATCTTAAAGTTGGGATTGTACCAATCTAGCATGTGTGTCGGTGGTTTTGTTTTCAATGATAAGAAGAATGAAACTTGTTTCTTGGACCTAGAGAACAAAAAACTTCATGATTTTGATGTTTCCGATGCCATGAAAGTTTCCTCAACAAAAATCTTTCATGTCGGGCAAATAGAGGTGGTTCTTTTGTAGCTCCGCGTGATGATTGGTTGATATACTTCACTATTATCCTACCTAGACCCCAATGAGATCAGTAGGATGAGTCCAACTTGCCATCAAATACGATTAGATTTTCAATTTGCATGTATTTGCATCCACGTTGCATGCATTACATGATTTTAAAATTTTCATTAAAATATCTTTGTTTGCAAGTGTTGTCTATCAGCTGCCTACAAGGGCTCGATCGACCAGTTTCTGCCAACATGATTGATCAGCTGCCACCGACCTCATCTGTCAATCATCCACTTTCTATCGATATGATTGATCGGCCACCACCGGCCCGATTGGCCAATCAACCACTTTTTCATCGACTCAGTTGCTCGGCCACCATTGGCCTGATCGTATTGATTGACCACTTTTCCTTCGAGATGATTGATAGGCTGACACTGGTCTGATTGGTCAATCGATAAGTTTTAAGTCGATTCGTTCGATCGACAACTTCCATCGGTACGATCGATTGACTGTCACCGGCTCGAGCTGTTTTACACTTGTGAGCATATGTCCTCATATGCACATAGTGGGTATTCGTGCCCCGCTTGGGCAAAATACCTCGTACTTCTTGAAATCCTCATATGTCACTGTGCACCACCTCTTATGTGTTTGTATTTGTATTTTCGCACCCTTGCAGGTTTTCTTGCATAACATCTTGTATGTTCATGTCTTGCGTACTTGAGGTCTGCGCTTGAACCTGTATTCCCATATGCTCATGTGTCCACTCAGAGCTTAATTCTCTTTAATGAAAATTGCAACATTTCACTTCCTATGGTGTCATTCTGAAATGTCATATGTATGTCGTACTGTTGACTTCATTTTTTTATGAGGTCTAGTTTCTCCTTTTTAGAAGCTTAGAATCTAGCTATAAAATTTTCCTGTTGACTATTCCAGAGGACTAGTAATGGAGCCCTGCCACATATAAATTTTAAACGTTTCTTGACTCTTCTTATAAAGTCTCACAAGGGTGGTCTTAAGCCCTCGTTTCTCACTTGATATGGTTAAGACCAACATGTGAAAACTTAATGGATGAGTTCCAATAAGATCAGTGGGACCTTAGGGCAACCCTATGTGGCTTGGTCTTAGTCACACTCACACATTTCAAAACCCTAAAATCACTCGCACTTAACCTTTTACACATGAATGGGAAGAGGGAGATATTTTTACACACCTCACATTTTAAGAGTTCCAAGTATATATATTCAAACTGCAAATGTATTAAAAAAAAAAAAAGTACAAATGTATCACATGCGACAACTACCAAAAATACATGAGGCTACCCATAGCCAAAATTAGGTATAAACAACAATTCTAAATGAAAGAAGAAAAAGTAACAAAAATAACATCTTTTATTAAGATCTAAATGAACGAAGAAAAAGTAACAAAAATAACATCTTTTATTAAGGTACCCACTAACCCAAAATTTAATTCAAAGCTAAATTAATATTATATATAATAAATTAAATATTATTTAAACTCGAAATATCAACATTTTTACATTTAAAAATAAGGTTTAAGTTTTATCCAAAAAAACATTAAACAATAATACACTTTTCTTTTTTTAAATGAAACAAGCATTGCCGCCACACTAAAATATCTATATTTATTTTTAAATAGAAGGTTTAAGATGTTATTTAACTAACAGTAATTAAAAAATATATATGAAACATGTCATTCTAAATGACAACATCACTGCGCATCATTGCATTGTCATCACTTACAATTGCGACAACATTAATTTATAATTTTTTTTAAAGTGCTGCTTAGAAAAAAAAAATTTTAAAATATCAGTTTTTGAAATTTCCAAGTAATTCTAATAAAATGCCCATCAAATTATGCTAACTTAAGGATATCAGAAATAACAGAGAGGGGAGTCTAAATTAACAAGACCTCTATCATCATAAATTGATAGTAATGTACAAAGAAATCAGTGAATCTAGCGCAGTTTGAAGAACGCCAGGCTTCAGAGATTTCATAAACTCTGTTCAATGGAGATCTTCACAAATAATTCATTTGGGAAATTAGTAAACAAGCTTTGCACAAGCTACGAGCAGACTATATATGATGATGATTGAAATAGTGTAACTTGAATAAACTACTTTATTTCCCCTTATATTAGTTTATACATTCCCATACTTAGTAACTATTAGAGAATCTTCGTTACAAAGTTATTTTACTTGACTGGAATCGCTCTATAATGATACTGCAACATTTTTCTTTTTTCTTTTTTGATATTAAGAATAATGCAAAGTAATAGCAATTTAAGGTATTAAGAAAAAAGAGAGATCTCAGGTGAAAAACAGGGAAGAAGAAGAATTTGGGACTAACGGGACTGCGCATCTGCGAGCTTCCTCTTTGGTGGAGGGTTTCCTCCGGAGATTACCACATAAAAATAGAAGCAAAGCATTGCAGCACTGCATTTTTTCAAGAAAAAACAACCGGTTATCTACTAGAATTTAAAGTACCCAAATTCCATGATAAAACCCTAAACCAGGTTAAGTATTACCTCATAGAAATATAAAGCCCAGAAGGGAAGAGATTCTTTGTCTGTTAAAGATAAGCGGGGTACATTAAAAGCAGATCACAGATTACAAAGAAGCGGAAGACAAATTGCATATAGCATCACTTACCAAGGAATAAGACTGGAAATTCTTCACAAGAAGAGTAGCAGCAATGGCTGCAGTACAGCCAAAATAAACAAAAAATTGAGCATGAATTAAAAGAACAAATTATTGAGATTAAAAAAGAGAAATCACTGCCTGCAAATTACTGAATAACAAAAGCTCTCTAGAAGTTGATTAATGAGAACTATAGATGAAACAGTGAGGAACATTGTTTAAAACTATCATTTTCCCAATCTGTGGATACGACATATCCATCATAGCGGAAACTGAGAAGAATATTTTGATTGAAAATAAATTTAAAAAAATGGAATGGCAGATTTACTTCAACTCCATGGTTAAGAAGAAAATTAGAAGAAAAATCATTCTCTTTTTATTTAGACAATAAGTAATGATTATATTTTGGTACCTGCTTGTCCTAACATGAATGGTAAGCTGGACAGTCCTTTTCTCCAGACCTTCAGGCTAATGGCTGCCAAGACTATTATACCAGCCCCTAGCATGCTTGTAGTTAGGCTAACTGGGTTTCTGGAGAAAAGAAAACCAAAAAGCCCGCCACCAAACAACAGACCACCTGAACCACATGTAATTAGAATGTTAATTACAGATTTCTTCATCGGTTATGTAGAGTTATTAAGAAAATGGAACAAGGCAATCCCTGCAGGGCGTACAGAAAAATATAGAAAGAGGAAAAAAAAATGGAAATTTACATAGCACGCAATTCTTATGTATTTACATATCTCACACCTAAACTATCATATTTACATACATAGTGCTTTTATGTTTCAAATCTATAAAACAGCAACAACAACAACAACAAAGCCTTAATCCCACTATGTGGTGTCCACTACATGTATCCTTTTTAACTAGTTTTTAAGATTCAAATCTATGCACAAAAATAAGTCTTTTATTTTTTAAAAAATTATAATAGTGCAATTTTTTATATGATATTAAAGATTTGAGTATTATGTTTGTGAATTTTTAAATTAGATGTGTGATATGTAAATACCTAAGCATTGGGTTCTATGTAAGTAAATACCCCGCAAAAAAAATTGCTGAGAAAAAAATTGCAGCAATTTATAAGTAAAATAAAAATTGTAAATCTTGATTGAAGCAATCAATTTAATTAGAAACTACTAAAATTAAAACAGCCATTGCTGCTTGCAACACTAGACAATAATGGTCTAAATTTGTCACTAGAAATAGAACAAATTATTTCCAAGACCCATCCCTTATTCAGTGGCTATTAGTAGACTCAGATCATGTAAAATAAGTTTTCTTTTGTCCCCAGAAATCATATCAGATAAAGATTTCTCCTGGCATATAATCATTAAATTTCATTTGTTATAATGACCAATGAACTTCAAATAAACAAAAATGGAGGTTGCTTTCAGAACTATAATAATAAAACAAGAAAAAATAATGTATTTGATTTGCAAATCCTCTCATATTAGTTTTTCCATCCAAATAAAATGATAGAATAGAATAAACCAGATAATAAAATACTATTAACATGGCAGAGAATCAAGGGAAAAAAATTACATGTGGTAGGTAAGCACTCACCATAGGGGATTCCTAAGCAAAAATCGTGTATTTTTGCATAACCCTTTTGTTCAACAACACTATCTTGAAGTACATCCAGATCTGCTCCTATTTTTTCATCACTCGATTTTAGAGTTGAATATGGCTTCATATCATCATCCCCAAATTTCTCTGAAGAACCTTTGAATTTTAAAACAGTATTTTCCTCATAACCCGGAATTCTCGTGCTATTTCCATTAAGGCGCATAGAGATAGATGTCTAGAAATAAAGAAAACTAATTTAGTATCAAGCTAATATGCTTAAATGGGCTTCAAAGTAAAAACCTTTTTCTTTTTTTTTCATTTCTTGTTTTAAGTAAAAAGAACTGGCTAGATAATGCTCGTGATCTTTAATTCTTAATAATGTTGGACAAACCAGAAAGAAAACAAACTAATCTCACAAGACAAGGAGTTAATTCACAAGGGATCTACATTTTAATATGCTTAAATGGGCATGAACGCACGGTATGAATGCTCTTGAATGCACGGTAACATAAAATGTATCAAATAAAAAATATAACAATTTCCCAATCCTTAAGATACAGAAATAGGAATATGATTTCAAAAATATATGGAGAATAGAAAACTCAATTATCTTACAAGGGCAAGTGGGCAACCTCATAACTATCTTTCTTGTAAAAGCATAAACAAAAGCCAACGGCTGCTAGCTATTCATTATGTAGTCTTGGGTCAAGAATTTAAGTCCTGGAAAATACCACATTCCAAAGAGATATATGCCCTATCAATGTTAACCCTACTGCAGAACCCACTTTTTTCTTTCCCTCCCCTTCCACACTCCATCCCTCTCAACCAACCCACCTCTTCACATCTTTGCTGCCTGCCTCCAACGCTCCATCTTTTTCTTTTAGTTTGGTGGGGCCATTTACATACATAGTACACATTTCTTATCTATTTACATATCTCAAACCTAAACTTCCCTATTTACACACATAGCATTCAAAATTTTAATATCACATCAAAAATAGCAGTATTATCACTTTTTAAAAATGAAATACACCTTTTTATGCACAGGAATTGAAGCACGAAAGTGGATGTGTAAATATGAAAGTTCAGGTGTGAGATATGTAAATGCATAACATAAGAATTAGTGTGTTGGTTCCTCAAATACAAGAAACTGGAAGGTTGTTTCCTCTGTCTCTCTCCACCTAATGCCATCATTAACCCTCTTCTCATCATTGATAATATCATAGAACTTTATTTTCAACATGGATAACACTGGTTCCTCAAACACATATAAGGAAAGCTCCATCTACCTTGTTACCCACCTCCACCCATTCCTATCATAGATGTGATCTGGATTCCTCATGCATAAGCGCTTAAGAAACTTTGTTCCATCTTCCTTCCCCCTACTTGCATCTCACAGCCCAATTCTACTAAAAACACGAAATGTTTCCTTGCACACACACAGAAACCACCTTGGAGGGTTGCTTTAAAAGGAGCATGTCCAAAGAAGAATGCAAGTAAGGAAAAGACAGAGAGAGAGAGGTAATGAGGGAGAGACAAAAGAAAGATAAAGGAAAAGAAATGTAAGAAGATCAGAACAGGACAACGGAGCTAACACAAATATGTCAAAATCAACCACAATCAAGTTGGGGGGAAGGAGGGGTGTCTAAACAAGCTTCATAGTGTGAGATAAGAAGATAGAAGCCGAGAGTTGACAGAGGGACCAAAAAGATGATAGAGACAGAAGAGAGAGAGAGAGAGAGCATGTGAGTGTGTGTGAAGAAGAGTTAGAAAATGATAAAAAGAGACACTATAAAAAACAAGGATGCCTGCATTACTGTTATATCATTACACAAGTAGTTGAATAAAAGCGAAGAGGAAGCTCACTAATTTGGAGAAAATAAGAGCATTTTGAGAGAGAGAGAGACGTGACACTGCTCTTCATCGCCAACTTTGATTATTTCATCCAAATAAAATAAGGAAAAATAGAAGAAGAAAAAGAAACAGAGGGAAAGCTGAAAAGAGAGAGAGAAAGAGAGGGAGAGAGAAAACAAGAAAGAGGAATGCAGAGGTGAGTTTGGAGGCTGCACAAGTATGGCGAGAGAAGTTGTTGATTGGGAAGATGGGCAGTAAGCTCCATCAACACTTCTTCGTGAATGATAAACAGAGGAGAAGAAGTAGGATACGGACAGAGTAAACAAAGAGAAGAGGATGGGGGAGCGAAAAGTTGCGAGGTGGCATGAAGTGTTGTAGAGGTTGAGATTGACAAGATTAGAGCAATTAAATTTAGTGAGAGCCCACTCTATCTGAATTTTGAAACACTGCTTCATAGGGCAATTAAATTCAATTATATGAATTAAAAATGGAGAACATTGATGAAGGCTAATTACTACAATAAAAAAATTAGGACCACAGTCGCAAATTTTGAAAGAATGAAAAAACTGCAAGAAAGGTGAAAGTAGGGTGTAAACAAGTTGAGTCGAGCTTGAGCCATCTTCGGCTTGAGCTTGATCTGTCTTGATTAATTAATTGAGTTCGAACTGAAGCTCGAGTTTAAACCTAAAAGATTGAGTCGGCTCGCAAGCTGGATTGTTTATTTTACAAGAGGAAAAATAGTATTATATTAAGCTACTGTTATGATAATATGTCAAATTGTATGAACAATTAAAAGATAAAAAATAAAAAACTTGATATAAAATATAAGCTAACTTTTTAAACATTTGCAATAATTTAACAGTATAGTCTTGAATTTTAATAGATTTTGAGTATATTTTATATTAATATTTATTCAAAAAAAGCTGGCTCACAAGCTAACACACGAGTCGAAACTGATTTGAGCTTGGCTTGTTACTTCATTGAGCTCAGCTCAGAAACCACCTATCAAGCCGAACCCGAGCAAGCTAACATGTCGACTTGTTTAGTTACAGCCATAGGTGAGAGTCGAGGAATCTAGCAGAAATTTACCAACATAGAATAAGAAAAGCTTGATATCATTAGAAGTTAATCCACCTTCCATCCCTCACTTTCTATCTATATTAATAAACTGAATCACTTATTGGGTAATATAGTGGTTTTTATCAAACCCGACTCTAGTTGAGATAAAACCAATGATGACACTAATGATGATGAATGGCTTCTAATATGCAAAAAATATATCTATCTTCATAAATCGACAAATCCACATGCTTAAGAATTTCTATAAAGTTGAAGCTCAACAATAAATTTCCCAGTGTATATCACAAAAATGATTAACAGCTGAAATTTTTTGTTTAAAAAATAAGATCCAGACGAATCAATCAATAACTAGCCCTCTATGAAATGGTCCATTGAGTTTAGATTAAAAATATAGCTTCTAATTATAGAAAATATATGTTTTTTTATAGAAGAAACTGTCATGGAATTAAGCAATACCTTTGCTTTAATAGTCTTAGGCATCTTACGGCCATGAATAAACCAGCCTGAACTTGTCAGAGAAGGAGCATTTAACGTTGATGAAGAAAGATGGTGCTCCGACAAGATTCTCTTATTAGCAATGCAAAAACTTGAAAGTTGAACAGCCTCCATGGAGAAAAGCAACAACTAAATACCATAGTTAGCTTAGCATAATGAAAGAGATTTGAATAATAATAGAAGTAAAGAACTACTATTGAATCCACAATAAACCAAAACAGATAGCTAATAAATAGCAACATAAAATATAAATTGAAATCCTACAATTTAGCAAGTCAAAAATTGACAATGGCGCCACTCTTAGGCACCCCCTTCACGAAGGTTAAGAGAAAATTCATTAAAAGAGGTTATGATGATATTTTACAAAAATGCATACATGCTAAATGACACTATATTTCCAAAGAAATGATAGTATGAAATCATTCATGTTACTAAGTATTTCTTTGATAATGAAAGTTTTGCATGACAAGCATAGCAAAAATGCAACCCATATGTCTGGATCGATTATTGACCCAAACATTGGAACAAAAAAAAGACCCTCAACAAATAAAAGCTGTAAAGTTCACTCTCAATTCTTTGCAATATGTAAGGACAAATAGGTACATGGCAAGACCATCTACAATCCCACAAAACATGTATATTTGTGTACCTACCATCATCAACATCTAAGAATAAGTGCCAAACTTAGGGATTGAGAATGGAACAAGTTAATTGGTGTTAACATGTTAGGATCCAACATTTCACAAGTGATTCATTAATTACACCTCATACTAAATATTACAAGAAAATTTAAACAAATAGTATGAATGCACGATTGAGTATGTTGAGCGAAAAAATTATGTACCCTATGTGTACAATCATATTTGCTCGAGACAAATTAATCAAGTTATTAAAAGATTTTAAACCGCATTCAGTAAATCGTTGCACTGGCTTTGATAGCCTACAAGTTTGAACCCACCAAGCCCAAGCCTCTGAAGACCTTGAGTTGCACAAAACCAAATCTCATCAATTTGCCCAAAAGTTAGCTCTAACTAGGCCTCAACACTACAATATTAAACTCATCCAAAGGATTCACGAAGTCACCTATCAATCAAGTGCAGTCACCAAAAAGAGCTCAACCACTAGCCCAGAATACTCGCAAGCTCACTAGGGAATCATGCTAGAAGATCACTAAAAAAGCTCGCCCTCAATTAAGAACCACCCAAAGTTCTCATGACTAGCAGCCAACTACAAGTCAAGCTCAACCATCACACATCTAGCTTCACTGAATCCAAATTTTACATCCCTATGTAATTGTACTATGTAGCAATTATGCAATCAAAACCTTAAAACATATTGAACCACATGACATACAGGAATTTCTCCCGAATTCTCTGCAGAATCTCCCCCTTTGAAGTGCTACTCAATAGCACGGTTTGACCATCCATTCTCATTTCAAGGGGGTTCGATTGGATTCAGTCTAGACCAATTAATCTACAAGAATCTTCTAGACCTAGCATCTGCTTCTATATCTTACTTGTTCAACAAGCTTGATTCATTTCTCGGTAAAATTTTGGTATTCCCAGGGCAAACCTTGAACCTAACACAACATAACGCATTTTAGATCTATCTCATCACATTTTGGAATGTCTTAACGCAACATCTAATCAATACTTCCGAAACTTCCAATAGAGTAAAACGCATGAGAGTAAATGCTTAGGTTAAGTGGACAGCGATGTCCGTGGCCCTCAATGATAAGCCTGGTATCAGACCTAGCCGATACGCAGCAGATCCGGCTGCTCTTCTAGAGGCGGGGAAGGTAGATTGGCGAAGCTTACCTCAATACAGCGATCTGCGAAGTAAGTTGCCGGATGCAGCGGATGAGCCACCGAACGCTTAGGGCAGGGGGAGGGAGAAAGTCAATAACTTAGAAGGTTGATCGACGGATCGTGACGCAAAGCCACGAACTTTGACTTCTATGAAGGTTGGAGGTTTATCTTTCCAACAACTCGCCTGTTTTTGCCGCACACGGTCGAAGTTTATTAGATGCGATCGCTTCAACAACTTTTACAGTCTCGTGCTTGATCTTTTAGAATATATGGGGAAAATTTTGTGCTAGGATCATCTGCAGCTGTGATCAAAGTTGTGGCCTGCAGAAAATTCACCATAATTGGGTGAAATTTAATATGGCAGTTATATGAAATCTAGCACATATATAAATAATAAAAAAGTCAAAAGGAGGCACATAAAAAAAATTGAAGATATAAGATACTGGTGGACAAAGACCTAAATACACCATCAATCGAACTCTCTATTTTCAAAATTTTCCAAACAATTTCATAGTAAAAATGAATCAAAAATAAATGGGTGATTGTGCAAACCCCTAAATTAGATTCTTTTGTTCATAAAACAGCATTGCACATAGGTTCAAACCAATTAAAAAAATTCAAATACTTAAAGTACTAGAGGATGAAGGCCGTCCAAAGAATAAATCATGAATCGAGCTTTCTATTTTCCAAACTTTTCCAAACAATTTCAGAAAAAAAAACGAATCAAAAGCAAATGAGTGGTTGTGTAAACTTATGAATTACGTTCTTTCTTTCATCAAACAGCATTGCAGTACGTTCATGCCAAAAATCCTTCAATTAAGAAATAGATAAGTGACCACAAAACTATAATGAACAAAGCCAACGAGACAAATACCACAACACATAAAGAACAAATCCATTAAACAAAGTTTAAGGATGGAAGATACCGAAGAATAAAAAAAAAACAAAGGAAGAAAAAGCCACCAATTAACCTTTTGCCATGGTTACCACAGGCCAAAGAAAATCTAAGGAAAAAAAAGTCCTAGGCAACGTATGGAAAATGACAAATTTGATTGCTCTAAATAGCAAGGCTAGGGGCATCAATATAATTTCTATATAAATAAAATATGGAATGTGGGTGAGCGACAACAGCGTAAAAATAAGAGTGCATTTAATTAAATGCACTGATGCCTCATAAACTAAACACATCAATTGGTATTCTCAGACCACACCGTAGCCAAAAAGCTGTCTCAAATGGTGTCTAAATATCTAGTTACTTCTATAATATAGAGGCTATAACTTGGTTCTTGAAATAATTTTAATGAGATGTGGAGCAATTAGAGAAGGAAGAATGTGATAAGGAGCTCAAGCTCATTGGGTTAAAACTAGCACTATCAAGGGAATCTTGATAAAAATATCAAGGTGTAAGAGCATAGTGACAAGACAGAATTATATGGGTAGCATTAAATTAATCAGCCAAAGCTTGTTATTAATTGATAGTATGAGAGCTCAATCACGCTATGATAATGCCCATATTATTTAGTATCCTTTAAAAACTGAAGGGTTTAAATATCAACTTAATGCTAATTTTCCTATACAAAAGGTTTTCAAAGTTAGGTTTGGATGTTTATCACTAACTAGAATAAAATGGTCCAAATTGTCAGGCATTGAAGAAGTATTTGCATAATACAAATTGATGTGTCATCAACATAATTTATCATCTTGCTTGAATCTCAAGGCATTTGGCATAGATTTTAATATTTTTTTTTTAAGAAAAATTCATTCCTATTGAAATTAAAAATATCTAGAACTCTGCTTTTAGCAGACTTACAATCAAAAGGACCAGGTTGATGAGACGAACCCAATGATATCAAAATTGATCCAATTTCCAATCAAGCCCATACTAAGCTATTAAACCACATTCAGAGGCTTTGGGTAGTCAATTAAAATGTCATATAAACTTCAATTTTGACACGCCTTTAGTCAAATTGAGTGTCTTGATTAAAATACTTCGATGGTCTGAGCACCCTTAATTTTGTGTTCATTAAGGCCATCAAGGTCATCGAAGCATCAAAAAGACTCTTATAATCACGGGGAAGCAACAAGGGTCTTTCGATCGAGTGGTATGGTGGTTATTCTTCAAATGACCAAAATGCACCACTCATGGAACCAATAAATTGACCCCATCTCTTTACTTGAGAGCAGGAGAAGGAGATGGAGAGAATAAGCTGGTTTCCAGTTTTGTTTGGACTGAAGGCTTGGAGATAACTTCCAACCTCCACGGTCAATGACCATTGTCGACCACCACCTATTGCCCGCCATCGACCACCATCGGCTGCCCCAGCTTTGTCATAGTTTGTGGATTATGTTGAGTAACAAGGTATCTTAAATATTATTCAATATTGTTCATTGAATATGGTGGATTAAAGGCCAAGTGATAATTGTCGATGGAAAACGCTCTTGAATATTGCATTCAAAATAAAACGAATCTTTTTTGTATACTGTGTATAGACAAACATTGTATTTGATGTATCATAGTGATATTTGCCAAGTAGTGGGATAAAAGTCTAATTTTGTACCTACAAATTGATAGTGAATCATTTTAACAGGGCTAGACCCCAATGTTTTTTTCTTTTCAGATTTTTCACAAAAAAAAATTCTTGGTATTTTCTCTTGTTACATTTTCATTATCTGTGTGCTTAATGAAATTTTATACAATGTTGAGATGTTAAATTATTACTCTATTGCCACAATTTTTTTGGTATACAACATTAGCGATGTTTTCACGAGCTATATCAAATTATTATGTGTTAGAATATTCACTATTATATAGTGAGGGATTAATGTCTTAGTTTTATAAAAAATATTGGTGCACATACATGAACTTGAAAAAAAAAATTTAAAAATTTTTTTACAAGATTTAACCCAAATGAAATGGCATAATGTATATATATGTTCATAAAAACTTGCTCTTTCCCAAAACTTAAAAGATATTATATAAATAGTGGGGGTAACAATGATATTAAAGAAATGACATCAGTTGTAATAGCTAAACAACATGCTCAGGAGACAATTGTCATATCACAATGGTTGAAAGATTGTGGTAGGGTGATGACAATCATGTGGTGGTGGATAGAAGACTAATTGGGAGATGATAGTTTGAGGATGGCATTCAAAAAAATGATGGTCAAGTGGTATCGATTAAATGATTGTGTTAACTGTTTATGTCGATTATTCTCTAAATTATTTTACATATATAAACTTGCTCTAATTTCAGCTCTAGGACCCTTTTCATGTGAAGACCGAGTCTATTTATAATTTTTTAGAGTGACATTTTAGTATTTTTGTCAAAGCTACATACCCAGTCAATCATTCTATACTAATTCATTTGATCATAAGTTATCCATTCAACATTTAAATGTCTTAGTGATGTCGAGATTTAGTAATGTTTAAGCTTATTTGATTCATATCATCAAGACTCCGGAAACAATCGTAAGAATATAAGATTCAAACATCATTTAACCCTTCAATCAATATATGTAAATTTACATAAGATTCAAACATCATTTAACCCTTCAATCAATATATGTAAATTTACGGTAGTACTTTAAGCCCTTGATTTGGGCCTATTTAAACATAAATTGGACAAAATTTGGTTTTATTATATTCATCTCATTATGATATTTACTTCAATTAGAAAATTGCTAAAGTATAGTTTGGATGATTCTTAATTTAATTCTAAATTTTTTTAAATTTAAACATTTCATCAATTGTCATGCTTGATCAAGCCAACTTTCAAATAATATGTTTCTTATTAAATTAATATAATTCGCTTCAAGTTTTAAAGTTTGTTGGAGGAATATTTCTTAAATTCATTAATCCCATGAAAAATGAGATTTTATAATTTTTAATTTTATTTATTTAAAGGGGCATTTACATATGTACCGCAGCCAATTACTATGCATTATTAATCTAACACCTAAGCCTGACTTTTTACACTTATACCATCTAAACCTAGGGCTGTCAAAAAAGCTTGTTGTTCGCGAACAGTTCGTGTTCGGTTCGTCAATGAGTTTGTGTTCGATTCATTCAATAAATAAACGAGACGAACATGAACAAATTTTTTTCGTTCGATTAGTTTAACGAACCAAACACAAACAGTGATGCGTTCTTTCGTGTTCGAGTCTTTATTGTTCGAAATATAAAATAATTTAAAATAATTATATATAAAAAATTAACGATATTTGAAAAAATTCAATTTTATAAATTATAATATAAAATAAATTAATAATATTAATATATTAATATACTATATTAGTAATATACTAATATAGACATTATACATTTATATAATATAATGTATATAATTAATATAATATATTATTTATATATATTAATATTAGGGATGTCAAACTGGCTCATTGTTCGCGAACAGCTCGTGTTCGGCTTGTTCGTTAAGAAACGAACACGAACATTGACTTCACGAACAATTTCAAACACGAGCTTATTTCAAACAAACTAAATTTCAAACGAACCGAACACAAACACAAGCTCTGTTCGTTCTTGTTCGGTTCGTTTACACCCCTATCTAAATCTTTCGCAGCACATAAGAAAATTCGCTGTTTTATAGGTAACCCGACATTTATGTAAAAATTTAAATTTATGGGTTACATATGTAAATATATAAAAAGTGAGTGGTATGTATGCAATTCTTTCTTATTTAAAAATTTAAAGGAAATTTATCAAATATTAAAATTTAAAGCAAAGAAAAAGCGCATTAAGGTGTCGTCTGACGTCATTTTTGTTTATATTTATAAATATGTTTGTTTGATATATTTTTTAAATATTTTTAAAAATATAAAATAAATTAACTTATATTTTAAAAAAATCAAAATATGAGGGATTTTCTTAAGAAAACAACTAGCTTAATTGATTGGACTTCATCCCCACCGCTTTTCTCCTCATTTGAAAGAAACATAGCCCTGCATTTTGCATAATCTGCTTTGCTCCGTCGTCATGGCTGTAATCTCCGACTTCGAGGAAGAAGAAAAGCAGACGCCAGCTTCTTCATCGACTTGGATCCCTGATGCGAACGAGGAGGCCCTTCTTCAGATCCTAAAGAGGAAGGGACCCATCCCCTTATTCGAGACTGTCGTCGATCTTCTTCGCCGTCGGTCTGATGTCTTCATGTCCGAATCATCGGTGAGCAAACTCACGGAGGTGCTCTCTGCTGCCAGACAAAAAGAAGTTGTCGAGCAGACGGCTAAGAAAAAAAAATGGACAAGGAGCCATTGCCTTATAACTTAGCAGGCATAGTCAAGGGTGAGGTCATAGAAAAGTTCATCGAGAAGATGGACGTAGACGAGGCGAAGGAGAGCACGCCAAAGAAGCAAGGGCAAGTTACGGAGGAGACGACAAGGAAGCCGGGACTGTTAACAAACCAAACACTGGAAATGCTCTCGACCTAAAGAAGTATAGTTGGACCCAGACACTTAAAGAGGTTAACGTTAACATCAAAGTTTCTCGAGGCACAAAGTCTAGATTTGTGATCTGCGAAATAAAGAAGAACCACTTGAAGGTTGGGCTCAAGGGACAGCCTGCAATTATTGATGTAAGTTAGTGACGTTTTTCAATCTGTCAAAGTTGATGATTGCTACTGGAGCATTGAGGATCAGGAAGTCATATCCATACTTCTTACTAAACAAAATCAAATGGAATGGTGGAAGTGTGTAACAAAAGGTGAACCTGAAATCGATACTCAGAAAGTAGAGCCTGAAAACAGTAAACTATCAGATCTGGATCCTGAAACACGTCAAACAGTGGAAAAGATGATGTTTGATCAGCGACAGAAATCAATGGGTCTTCCAACTAGCGAGGAGTTGCAGAAGCAAGAAATTCTTAAAAAGTTCATGGCTGAGCATCCTGAAATGGACTTCTCAAATGCAAAAATAACATGAAAAGCAGAGGCTCTAAGTGTTGCTATTTGTGCTCGTGTCTGATTGAATTTGGTTCCATTTTGGATGGCCAATTTGCATGGTTCTGATTAGTCAGAGTCTTGATTTTTTTCTTGTTGAACTGTTGCAGAGCAGTTTTTGTTTTAGCATATCTTATTGTGCATTGCATCTGTCTAATTATCTTCTCAAGATGTAAACTTACTTAATGTTGTTACTTAAAATGAATAATCATTTTCATTAAAAAAAAACTAGCTTAATTGATTTAAATTGAAACTTAAATAAAATCCGAGACGGCCCTAAAAAAGTTAATTTTTGGGTCCGAGAGGGCCCTACATTTTTATTTTTTTTATTTATATTTTAATTTCTCACAAAATATATTGAACATATTCAATTAGTGTGATTGTTTTTAAAAATCCCAAATATCTTAAAAAATAGTATAATTCGTTTTGAGGACAAAAAAAAAAGAACATATAAAAAATATAATAAAAAATATATTTTTTTAAAAAAATAAAATTGTTCACACACAAATCCTTAACATTTAAATAATGGCGCTGGATTTCACTCTTATGAACGATCCAATTTTAAGAATAAGCTCAGATGCCGTTTATTCCACGGTAATTTTCTTATAACCTTATTCACATTATCTCCCCAAGTCCACATCACAAAAGTATGCCAAAAAAAATTTTTTAATGATATGAGTCGAATATGTTAATCTGTTGGGCTTGTCTTAACTAGCCGCTCGTGTATTACATATGACCGGAATTTTTTATTCGCAAAATCGAGGGAAGGTGCAGGCGTTGAAACGGGTTGTTTCGCCACCGAAGAGGGAATATTCAGTGTGGAGCAATTATGATGGAAGAAATTATGCATAAAAAAAGTAAAACACATATCACTCAATTCTTATATTATTATATATCTAATACTTAAATTTTAATTATATATACATATATCCCAATCATATTTACATGTAAAAATAATATATTTCTTCTTTTAATAATTAGAGAATATATATATATATATATATAT
>NW_018165620.1:180343-181549 GCF_001263595.1 Phalaenopsis equestris | reverse complement strand
TATATATATATATATATATATATATGTTCTTGCTTAAGCTTGTGGAAGATGTATTTCACTATATTTTCAAGTTAAAGTAATAATACTTTTGATGTGATAATTTGAATATAAAAATTAAAATTTAGATGTCAGATATATAAGGGATTCAATGCTATGAATGTAAACGCGACAAAATTAAAATAGAGTTATTTTGATATGATATGAAAATTTAGGATGTTATAAAAAATCAAGCATGGGTATTAGGTATATGATTAAAAAGAAAATTAGTGGCATGTATGTAAATGCCCAGCATTACTCCTGCATAAAATTTAGTGGAATTTACATACGTAACATTTCAAGTATATTATTTATATAACCAACATTCTAACTTTTGTATTTGCTTATGTAATACCTAAACTCTTAAGTACGTCAAATCCATCACTCTGCCCTCGGTTAATTTACGGGTACTCTTTCTTCTACCGGGTACAAAATAATAATAATAATAATTAATTAATTAATTAATTATATCTGCCCGATTAGTTCGTTTGGCCGCTTGATTTGTGCATAAATCAAACAAAAGAAATAATTGTATTTGCTTATGTAATACCTAAACTTTTTAAGTACGTCAAATCTATCACTCTCCCCTTGGTTAATTTACGGGTACTCTTTCTTCTGCCGGGTACAAAATAATAATAATAATAATAATTAATTAATTAATTATATCTACCCGATTAGTTCGGTTGGCCTTGCTTGATTTGTGCATAAATCAAACAAAAGAAATAATCTGTCGAAATCAATCGTGTTATATTCATGAATAGATAATACAAAATAATGTTATTACATTTCCATCCCTACTTTAAAGGGATCTACGCTAGGACATTCTGTATATTTACATAGTATGGGTTTATTGTCCATATATTTTTTGGTTGGGTCGGCTAAGATTATTTGGCTTTGGGTGAGTGAGATTAGTTTGGTTGGTTTTGCTTGATTTGTATGGGTCGAGCAATTGACATGGTCTTGCTGTCAATCTTTAGTCCTTGATGAGGATCTTCTGGGGTGTCTCTTGTATGATTTGAGATGTTATGGAGCCACATCTTCTCTTGGATCGGCTCTACCATCATGGTTGTAGGGCTGTCAAAACGGCTCGTTGTTCGCGAACAGCTCGTGTTCGGCTCGTTAAGAAGCTCGTGTTCGGCTCGTTAATTTTGTTCGATAAGTTAACGAGCC
>NW_018165620.1:91967-180217 GCF_001263595.1 Phalaenopsis equestris | reverse complement strand
ATTTAAAAAAAATCTGACTACAATGCTACAAAGATTTATAATCAATTAAAATATTGATTAAGAAAATAGAATAAAAATTATTAAATTAGATTCAAATGATGTTTTAATATAAATAATAATTTTTAAATCTTGCTCAAACCCTTATTGTCTTATGTCTTATGAGTACATGATTAGGGTTGTTAAAAGGACTCTTTGTTCGTGAACAGCTCGTGTTCGGCTCGTTAAGCAAATGAGCCGACATGAACACGCTTTTTGAGCTCGAAATATAAACGAGCCGAACATGAGCAAAGCATGGCTCGCTCGTGTTCGGCTCGTTTACACCCCTACATGGTTGGCTCGGATACCCCTTTCTTTCATTTCTAGTTGAGTGACTTTTCTTGTATCTTTCCAGTCGTCTTTGGTCCATCTCGTAGATCGGTCGGCTTTGACCTTTTTGGCTCAACTCGAACATCATCTCTTGGTCGGACAAGTAGGTTTGCTTCCGCGCACAGCTCGAGTGATTTGAAGCGCTTACTTGTATATGTGTAAATTCCTAAAATTTATATTATTATTAAAAATGTACTTTTTTTATTTCTGCTAATACAAAATTTTAATCATTCAGTTAAATCATTTCTTGAAATTCATTTTTAGAATACCATTGACCCTTCATTTAATACTTACAATTATATTATTTATATGACACTGAAAAATCTATTTAATAAAACATGATTCTTATCCTAATTTTTATTTAATTTTTTAATAATTAAATTATAATTTACCAAAAATTGATTTAACAAATTTGTTGTCAAACTAATCGTCTCGAAAAGACAAACCATGAACACCAAAAGTGTTCCAATTTAACTCCAAACGTGCCCAAATCAATCATTTGAAGCATAATAGTATGTATGTTAAGTCTTAATCTTGCATTTCACATAAGATATTGTTGAAATTCAGAATAATGTGTAATGTTTCATTTGATATGTATGGGTTATAAATAACCCTGACAAGAATCCTATAATAAGAAAAATAATAAAAAGGAAATGATATGAAATGAAAAATATATCATTGAATATCTCAAATAATTAATTTATATTAATTATTAGGAGATATAAAAATAACATAAAATATGAAAACAAATAATTCATAATCTAAGGAAATAAATATAAAATATGAAAGGAAATATCTCCTTATATTAAGGAAATAATTTATTCCTCATAACTTATTATAGGAATAAATTATTTTCTATTATAATTCTTAACACTTCATCTCAAGTTTGTAATGTATGTTAATAATTCCTAATTTGCTGAGTAACGAAGAAAAAATTGATCGTTTAAATTATCGAATTTACTAGATTCAGACTTGGCTAAATTTTGAGTTTTTTCTGTCATATGTTTCGACGTTGAAGAGAGATTCAAGCTTGGTTGAATTTGTTGGATTCATGCTTGACTGAATTTTGAGTTTTGTCTGTCATATGTTTTGGCGTAGAAGAGAGATTCAAACTTGGATTTATTTGTTGAATTCAGGCTTTACTGAATTTGCTGGATTCAGACTTAGTTGAATTTTGAGTTATGTCTGTCATATATTTCGGCGTAGAAGAGAGATTCATATTTGACTGAATTTTGAGTTTTGCAGACAACATACAGGAAAACAAACTTTTAGTTGACTGCGGTTGTCGTTGGCTGCAGAAAAAAGAACATGTAAATCACACCCAGTAAATTCGGCTGACAGAGAAAGCAACAAAAGAAAGCGCGGCTGGAAACATAGCTCCCCCTGACACTTGGGTCAGGGAGGAAAAAAATACTGCAGAAGAAATGACCAACTGAAAACACAGCTCCCCCTGACGGTTTGGCAAGGAAGAAAAATGTTGCAGGAGGAAGGTCAGCGATGAATTTTGTTGGCATTGTTCGATCCACGACAACGATATCTTCGACGAGATGATGATGAGGAGCGTGGTGGCATCGCTGGTGTCGCCCTGGTTGGAGCCCCATCACTAGTGCCGAAATAGGAGGATACAACGCAGGAAGTTTTTTTTTTTTTTTTTTGATGGTTTGTGGTGATGTCTAACCAAACTCCAAAACATCTTTGCTATCATGGTTTCTTGAGAGCCGTATAGAAGTGGATTAATATCCCCCGACTTTCTGAAAGACCTGAAGGAGAATCCTACTTTCTGAAAGACCTCGGAGAAGGAGAATCCTGAGAAACTAGGAACCCTTTTTGGCATTGGCGGCAGTGGCAACAGCCTGTCCCCGGAGGCGGCCCATTCTCCTGGCAGCAATGAGATAAACCTTTTGCCTGAGCGGAGCATCGCGACAAACTGTTGATGTGTGGCCAATATGCTGGTGGTTTCATCCTCTATGGGGATGCTCCACAAGGTTCATGGCGACACCGCAAACCTTCGACCAATAGTTACGCTTCACCCTGTACTTGTGGTAAGCTTTGTTGGCTTTGTGGAGAGGCTTCTCCGTTCTGCCATCACCGGAGACCTGACCAATCATGCCTCGACATCCGTTGAGAACTATCTTCTTAGCGCCACATGGGAGCTTGATTTTAGAATTTTCGTTATCAGGGTTATGACTGATAACAATAGTGTAGTCTCCCGAAGCCCTCGCGAGCACATCGTGATCGCCAACATGGTGCTCAACAATGCATACAACGACACCCTATGGGATCAAGTGGAGGGGTAAAACGTTTCCAACCATGAGAGAAGCCTTACAACCGCAGTACAAGAAATGGCCGATGTACATGCCTTCTGTGGCAACGAAGAGCTCCTTCAGGTGCATGCAGCGGAACGGGTGGCGAAAGGTTACACGAGTGAGCGGAGGTCTGCGACCGGGATAGTGGGTGATGTCGGTAACCACACCCTTGAGGTATCCATTGCGCTCGTTGAAGTCGAGGTTGCAGAAACGAGTGGCGGCCTTACGATGGTGGGTGTGGGATCTGAAAACCGATCCCGCTCCCTTCCTCAGTGCTCAGATAACCCTACCCATGAGGGTGGCGACGGAGAGATGGAAGGGATTTGGAGATGAAGAAAAAATCGTTGTTTTAAATAATTCCACAATTCTCAAACAAAGATCAGTTGCTAGAGTATGAAACCTTTCTGTGATACCATGTTGAAATTCAAAGTAATGTGGAATGCTCATTTGATATGAATGAGGGTATAAATAACCTTTACAAAAATCCTATAATAGGAAAAAAAATAAAAAAAAAGAAATGATATGAAAAGAAAGCTATATCACATGATATCTCCAACAATTGATTCATATTAATTATTAGAAGTATAAAAAATAACATAAAATATGAAAACAAATAATTTCTAATCCAATAAAATAAATATAAAATAGGAAAAGAAATATCTCATTATATTAAGAAAATAATTTATTCATGATAATTTTTTATAAAAATAAATTATTTCCTAATATAATTCTTAGGGGTCATTATTTCAAAAGCAATACATTTAGGAACTCTAAAGAATTCTGTCAAATTGACAGGTGAGAGCCAAATAATAACTTTTACGCTTAACTGGTGACAAGAATCATGTACACAATTCTGCGTTAAAATAAAAATTTTAAGTGCATTATTATCTCTGTGCTTTATTTAAAAAATAGATTTTAAGCTCTACCTCAAATCATATTACATTATTTTTCTATAATAGTTAATGATGAGGTTTCAATTTATTCTAAAAATTAAGGGAGCATATCCAATATCTTACATCAGCGTTAAATATTCCCTTGAATAATAAATTCACAGAATAAATTTTAATCCAACTAACTCCTAACCAAATATGCCCGTATGAATCTCTTAATCATATTGCTGAAAAATTCAATGCTCGCATGTGAGACGTAACCCTACTGTGCCGAAAAATCTGCACAGTTCTTCCAAATACGACCGTTGACTAACGGGTAATCGGATCCCTACCCGAACCTGTTAAGAAAACCAAACCCGAACCTCCCCCCTATAAATTTTCTTCACCTTTCTTTCGCGGCTCGGAAAGCAGATGAAAGACGGAATTGGCTCCGAAGCGCGCTGAGAGAATCAATTTCTCTTTCAAGAGTTGAAATCCGATAGGGATTGAGCAGAAATTTTTTGATTAAATTCCTGTCACAGTTCGAAATCTCCTTCTATCTCACGCGGTATGTTTTCTAATTTGTTATTCGTTTCTTCTTGATGAGTTCTTTTAATGTTTCCTTCAATTATAAGTTTTATTTTGTTTTTCTTTGTTTTTTGATTTGCTATGAGGATTGGTTATGTTGATCATTTTAGGTTTAGGGATTGTTGAGGGATTTCACCGTGGAGCAACATTATTTTGCCAACTTTTTATTTTAAACGTTTCAAATTCGCCGTCGTCTTCTTTAGTTGGAGGCAGGACAGGTCAACGCGGGATGTATTTTTCTATAACTTGTTGGGATTAATATAGCTAATATTGGTGATTTATACATTTCCTGCATTGGAGCTCTAACTTATCTTGATGTTTTTTTTTTTCTTTTCTGTTGACAAATTATTGGCTCTTTCAACGACTGCTCTTTACATTGTTCATGTGCTCACGTGGAGCTTGAGATGAACCAAAGTGTTTTGTTCGCTAGATTGAATAGTTTGGACATGATAAGTGTTCGGGCTTTATCGGGTGAAGAGATTTCGAATATTGAACAAAGTTGCTGATGGCATTTTCCAGGATTTTGGATTTTTAGTTGACTAGTATTTATTTTGATCCGGAATTTGCTAGGTTTCGTTTCTTCTGCTTTTATATTTCTTCGAGTAATTTATTTTAGCTAGTATTTTTTCCTGACTTCAGACATGGAGTTAGTTTCCCAAATCGTTTTAGCTACCATTAGGCCTGGCTGCAAATTTCTTTGACCACTGTCATCGTCTAATATTTATTTTTTATTTTTTATTAAATTGTTCCTTCGAAAATACCAAATATGTAACTTGCCGGTTATTGGTATTCAGTTTTGGCAATTTTACTATATAATTGCTTTTCAGTTTCTATTTAAACAAAATAGCCCATATAGGTTAAGTATCAATGGTCTCAAATTTAACTTTTTAGGTGAATTAACATGCTTTGATTCCTCATCAGGAATAGTTTGCTCATCTCGTTCTCATATATTATCCATTTATATCAACTTCTTAAATATTATATCAACTCTTTAAATTATTTTGTTTGTCTTATTGAGGAATGCAGATAAACGCTTTTGATGATCAAGGTCCAAAAGTTGGAAAATGAGCAATCGTTACAGTAAATCCAACTCGGGCAATCGTTATCATGAATACAGTAAGTCATTCTCATCTCTTACCTTTAAACTGTATTATTAAATAAGCTTTTTCTTAAATTTAATGACTTTTTAGAAAATTAAAATTATTGAAAGTCATTGACTTTGCTTCTCTTGATTTTAAAGATTTGCAAACTGGATGGAAGAGTAATCGCTACTATGAATACAACAAATCAAACTCAGGTGCAGATTATAAATCTTGTTGATGCCTGTTTGTTTGCGCTTGTGTGAGTGTTTCATATTGGGAAATTTACATATGTAGCACACAATTCTTATGTATTTACATATCTCACACCTAAACTTTCATATTTACATACATAACACTTCGGTGTTTTAAACATATGCATGAAAAGTGCTTTTCACTTTTAAAAAGTGATAATAGTACTATTTTTTATGTGATAGTAAATATTTGAGTGCTATGTGTGTAAATATGAAAGTTTAGGTATAAGATATGTAAATACATAAGAATTGTGTGCTATATATCTAAATGTCCTTTCATTTTTTTGCATCAATCGATACTATCTTATTAAATGGATGCACACCCACTAGGATATTAGTCTCAAAAAGACTCATTAATTCACCTCTCAACAAGCAGCACTGGAACTGATAGTTCTCAGCAATTATTATGAGATTGGTATAGTTTGTGATTTCTATGGTTTTCAATATCTTGCCTCTTCATAAGCAAGTTTCAAAAGGAAGGACCTTATGCTAGCTCCCCTTGGTTTGGTATGCTCTTAGTGATGATATATAAAAGCTATTTTTTTTACGGGGAGTGATGATTATTTAAAGAAAGATTGTTTAGATGACTCTAATAAGAGTGACAAAGAATAATCCATATGTAAGATGTGTAATAAGTTATTTTGCATATTTCCTAATGGTGATACGCATTGGCTTAGTGTTTTGGGTGATGTTAAGTCCAAGAAGTTTTGCTGCTTTTTGCATGCATCATTGATCTTTGTGAAGTGTGGTAAGAATTTAATTTCCATGATGTGTGATTTTCAATTAGATGGTTTCTGTGTTCTTAAATTTGTATGCAGTATGTCTAGCAGAAGCCTTTTATATTATCACATGTTTGTTTTTCTTTTAGATTTTTTATTTTCATCAAGATGTGAGATAAATTATTTTGCATATTTGTTAATGGTGGTACCCATTCGCTTAATGTTTTGGGTCAACTTAAGTCCGAGAAGTTTTGTTGTTGTTCTTTGCATGCATCATTAATTTTTGTAAAGTTTGATACAAATTCGATTTCTATGATGTGTGATTTTCAATTAGATGGTGTTTGTGTTCTTAAACTTCTGTGCATTATTTATAGTAGAAGGCTATTAAATTATCACATGTTTGTATTTCTTTTAGATTTAAGATTTTCATCTAAGGAATCAGAAAGCTGTCAAAATAAAGATTTTGTAATATTTCTTTGTTCCTAAATTTTTGTGTGTTATCTCTTCTTGGTTTCTCTTTTCCCATTCAGGAACTCTTTTTATCTCTCCAAAAATCATATTTCCTCTCTTTCCACATGCCTTCCTCACCCTCACTCATGTGCGTCATCTCCAATCACTTCCTCTCCTCTAATTTCAATCCCAGCAACCCTTCATTCCTTGAGGTTTTTCCCAGAGAACTCCATGTTTTCTGAAAAAGCTTCCTCTCTGTAATCACCTTCATACCCTTTAGATAACCGATCCTACTCTCTCCCTCCATGCACTCTCTTCCTCCATGCGCTCCATGCTCTCTCTAAAACCAAACAATTTTTTAATCTCATTACCAGTCATCCTCTCCCCCCTTCCCTCTCCCCACCCCCTCCCCACCCCCTCCCTCTCTAATAAAAAAACACTATATTAATCTGGCATTACGTGTATGTCCTTACATGCACAATTTTATTGTCTGTTTATAGTATGCCTTCGTCACTTCTGACAAAGCGGCCCAGTGCGTTGTCACGTCTAACCACCATATAGCCCTTGTAACTATTCAAGTAACGACGTGTTTTGTGGTCCAATTAGTTTCCAAACAAGTTTTGACAGTTTTGCCAACATGGCTGACTTCTTATTTTGAGTTCCACTACAATTATTTTGTGACTGAATTTTTTTCTCACTTGCATATGCCTTTGGCAAAATGTACAAAGAAAATTATTCTTTGTTATTTTCTATCCAACTTGTACTTGAATCGATATTCAAAAAGATCACACCACAAAGCACATATTTGTGCCCTTAGGATTCATGCTAAGCATTTTTTCTGTGATGTGAAAATATTCAATCTTTATTCTTCATGGTGTCCTTATGTACTCTATTTTCTAGTAACTATTTATTTTGATTAACATTTGCAATAACTTTCAGCTAAGTTTCTTCATTTTGACAGGAAGTTCTAAGAAAATGAAAGAGTTACTACTGAAAAGTGATAACCAGGTGTGCGCTGATTGTGATGCTCCAGATCCTAAATGGGCGTAAGTGCTATAGCCTTTTTTGGGGCAGATGGACTATTTGCCTCAGCTACCACTTTTAAATTGGATATATTTAGTTAAAGGCTACTTATAGTTTATATTCACATACAACATCATTATTATTCCTATCCCAGCCACATGGGTTGGCTTTATGGATCCTCATTCACTGTTCAATTTTGATTTACTTTTTAACAATCAATCTATTAAAATAATTTTATCTTTTCTTTTCTTTCAAATTAGAGACTAGCATTAATTAAAAGAAAGCTTTTTGTGTGCCTTGTGGTAATCATGAAAATAACTTAGCTGTGCTTCCTTTGTATCCTTAATAGCGCTTTGCCTTTTTTATTGACATTTAACTATGTAATCTATGATTGAACCTAGCCCCACACTTTCTCAAAAAGCAATTTTGCATGTTATCCGTGTAGTCTCACCACAATCTATGTCAACATTTTCATTTTGACTACTCACAATTTGTTCATTTGTGCCATCTTTAGTTAACCAATAATATTACTTACAGATTTTGTTAGTTTCTCTTACACTTAACTAGGATCCTTGCTTTTTGAATTCTTTCTGGATTATTATAACTTCAGCCTCTTCTTTCATTTTTGTCACGTCTTTTGCTTCTACCTCACTTTCAGATGCCATTAAAAAATTAGATTGAGCAACATGCAGAGGAAATTTGAAATCTTTATTTGTCATATCCCAAGTCCGGAAGGCGGAACCCCCGACCCCAACAATATAGGATGTGATGAATGGATATAAAAAAATCTCATTTGTACTCATAAAAGAAATTTTCGTATATAAAAAGTATAAACAATAAAACAAGCAAAGTTAATTTTTTTTTTCATCAACAAAATTTCTAACAACACTTCAATAAAGAAGCAAGTCATCAGCATCTAATGAAAAAGAAAATAAAAGAAACAATTGCGAAAATAACACAACCTAAAATAAATTGAAAGAAACAACTTCAAATAAAACTACATGAAATTAACAATATCGAATAAGGTCATGTGGTTAAAAAATTTATTTTTGAGATGATGATCCACTAAGTGACTTGATAGAATCCGTTATAGGAAAAATTATAATGAGTAGGTTTGATAAGTCAAATTCAACATGTAAATACTATTTATTATGGCATAAAGGACAGGACACTAGCCATGTCGTATGTCGACTCAGGAGGCATGATTTACTTATATATACTAGCAAGTTATAAGTGGCATTAAATTATCATCAAGTTTCAATAATATTACAATGCATAAGTGAAATGTATCACATGTTTCAAAATGATTTTAGTAAAATGATGTTCATGATCTTTTTTTTTGATAAAATATAATTATGTAATTTTATTATAATATTTTTATATGCAATCATATCAAATATAGTTACATATCTCAAAATATGACTCATCAATCATTATCATTCATATTAAATCAATTTACATATTTATTGTTAAAACCGTAAATCTGGTAAGTAAACATTAAACCAAAGAAATTCAATAATTTTCTATAGAGTTATCATTCTTTGTGCTCGTTAGCCTGACTAGCCAATATACAAGGTTTTACCGATTACACTCCACTTCCTACAAGTATACAATTTTATTTTTTTATCAGTAAACTCATAATAAGTATTTTATAAATAATAAGATCAATACTATTTATAGAATTAAACATGTGTTAAATGAATAAAGTCTATTGCATTCAACTAAGAAGGCGCATATGAAATGCAAGTGTTATAACTTTAGGAATATTGGAATTCATGCACCTATAAATCAAGACAAAGTTGCCCATGTGACTTACTATTTTATTATGAACATAAAAGTGAGATCCACTAACATATAAACGATAAGTAATAGAATTTCAACGACATGACAACCTACTTATATCTAGAAATCTATTATAAACATTAATGATAATACCTCTTTCAAAGAAGTATATATTTATCCTTTAATAAATAACAATTACTTAAGATAAATGATATGAAAATCCAAATTTAATTAGGATTCACTAAATTTTATCAAGCAGAGGTTCTGCTCTGATGGGTTGTTCCATACTAACTTGACAGATGTAATTGGTTGACGATAAAAAGTTGAACCTCCTGCTTAAAATGCACTTCATGCCTATTTATAGGCCATATATTCTTGAATCAACAATGGCTTAAATTGAATAATTTGAGAATCATCATATGTGTAGCCAATCTCGAAGGAAGAGCTAATCAGTATGAGACTCTACCAGCGCTCCAATCACCTTGGATGAACCTTTCCACTCCTATTGAGCCTTGTAACTCCATGCATAGGTAAAACCTTAAGAAATATATAATCTCCAACATTGAGCTCAATTTCTCTATGCTTAACGTCAAAGTGTCTTCTCTGATGCTCCTGAATTTACACAGGCATTCCATGAATCTTTTTGATGGCTTGATCAACTGATTGAGGTTTTAAGAGTCTCCTCAAAAATCTCAAATCAACACAAAAGTGATCTGCATTTTCTTCCAGCTTTGCATGGTGATATGTTGATACTTGATTGAAAATTATTGTTGTAGGCAAAGTCTACCAAGGGATGCAATCCTCCTAGCTAGGTCCTTGGTTAAGAATTCAAGCTCTTGAATAAAACTTTTAATATCCAAATGATTCGCTCTAAATAGCTGTCTATTTGAGAATGAAATATATTATTGAAATCCAACCTCATACCCAAACCTTCTTTCATTTTTCTCCAGCGTCTAAAAGTAACGCTTTCATCCTAATCAGGCACAATTGTGATTGGAATCCCATGGCAATAGAAAGCACACAAAAATTTGATTTTTTGGGTTAATCTGTGTATTATATTAAGATTTGAGGTAGACAACCCGCCTTGCATTAAAATATATATATGTTTTTGTGTGCCTTCTATTGAACCATCTGAATTTCATGGCCTTAGATAGTGGCCTTGTTCAAAATGACACAATTATACTTGTGCAAATAAATAAAAAATCAAATTATTTATGATAATAAATGTCATTTAATCACTACTAATTATCTTAAAATCAAATATGGATATTGACCAAAATATTACACATTAAATGATGTTGAAATATAAAATGACACAAGATTAAGATTTGAGGTAGACAACCCGCCTTGCATTAAAATATATATATGGCTGAATACAGATTTTGTACCTGTGCAGGTCAGCTAATATTGGGGTTTTTTTATGCTTAAAATGCTGTAGCATTCACAGAAATCTTAGCTCTGATATTTCCAAGGTAATCTTAATTATTTCTCACCTAAGATACCTTACGTTTTATTTATGACTGAATTATTTACTTTTGTGATGCAATATAACATGATTATTATTATTTTTATTTTGTTTTCCCCTTCTCTTCAATAAAATACACTGGTTCGGTGAAAATTACAATTTTAGAGTATCACTCTAACTTTTTTAACTATAATTGTTGATCTTATCCAGGTCTTGTCTGTGACTTTGGATGAGTGGTCTGAGGAAGACATTGACTCGATGTTTGAGGTTGGTGGAAACTCTTCTGCCAATGCAATCTATGAGGCTTATATTCCTAAAGGAATTTCAAAACCTAAACCAAATGCAAGCATTGAGGAGCGCACAAAGTTTATCAGGTTTGATATTTAAATTTCCTGCGTAGTAATTCCATGAGATGGATGCTCATGATATTGTTTTATCCATAGATCTAAGTACGAATTCCAAGAATTTTTGAAACCAAGCTTGCGGATGGTTTCTTCCAAGAGCTCCTTCAAGTCTTGTGCTTCTGGAGTAGATTTAGATTCATTCTACAGTCCAGCCACTTCAAGAAATGCTGTCAGTAATGCCAACTGTTCTTCCCGTTTGAATTACTTAAAATTTCAAAACCAATAAGCAGAAGATTTGTAATGAATGCAGGCAGATGCATCAATATCTGTTGGAACTTTGAAGGTCAAAGTGGTTAGAGGAATAGATTTGGCTATTAGGGACTTCAGATCCAGTGATCCTTATGTTGTTTTAGCACTTGGGCAGCAGGTCGACTATTTTTTCTTCAATATTTGATCTAAAGATAAAGATTAGATTTATTTCTAGAGATGGGGATTAATTTAGATTTGTTTCTTCAATATTGGATCAATTAATATGTATTCTTTGATAGTTTCCTCTCTTCAAGTTGCTTTTTTGGTGGGTTTTTTTGGCCCATGCAGAAGGTTCGGACTTCAGTAAAACAAAGTAATTTGAATCCAGTTTGGAATGAGGAGCTGAAGTTAACTGTTCCTCAACTTTGTGGAGCACTTAAGCTGGTAATTACTTCCCGTACATAAAGGCTTCTTTATTTGAAATTTTCTTCCGTCTTTATGACTAATCACTTCAATTTCTTTTTTAGTGTAGTATTTTATTTAATTTTACAGTTCGATGTGTCCAGAACATCCTCAGATATCAAGAGTTAAATATTTTTTATTAGGTTTTTGAGAATGTTTATTTCTCTTCTGTTGGATCTCTTCCAAGTGTTTCCTTCGCTTGATATCTACGTTTTTCCTTTGCGTAATTATTCTGATGGATTTGGTGAAATGTGGTAGTGTTTTGACTTAATAATTTATTAGAGTATGCATAAAATTTTAACAATTGGTTTGCTAGGAAAATAACAAATAATTGGTTACTTCTGATGTAAAATCATGTTTGAGAATTTGTTTTGACAGTTTGTCCCTTGGATAATTTTGTATCATAGTTCCAGTCTGTTTCGGATCTAAAAGTACCTTCTTTTATGTCATATCAGTAGAGATAGGTTGAAAGCCGGTAGCATGGGTTGTTCAGCAAGATGGTGAACCATTTGGCGGAATGAGGTTCGGTTAAAATGTCCGCCAATTGGTCCAGAGTAGCACAAGAAGATCCTTACACTGAATGCAATCACAAATGTGTAATATTCAATCTCAATGTGCTTTGTTCGAGTACGAACACATGATTGTTTGCAAGAGCTGGTGCAGAAATATTATCATAGTAAAGTGGATTGGGTGGTTGTGGAGAAATGTCAAAAACTGTGAGTATGTTGAAACCACAGAATTTTAATAGCAGCTGCAATGATAGCTCTATATTCCGCTTTAGCACTCAGCCTTGCCACTATTTTCTGTTTTTTATTGCACACCAAGAAGCAAATGTTTTGCCCAAAAAAATACAACAACCAGTGTTAGATTTACTATTAATGTGACCTCTTGCCCAATTAGAATTTGAATAAGCTTGAAGCTGTAGATAATCTTGATAAATGGGCAGACCATGTGGAATGGTTCCTCGCATATGTTGAAGTAGGCGTTTGAGCAGATGAAAATGGTACCAAGGTTGCATAGCGGAAATTTGGTTTGAGATTCTTCTGTAGATTAGAGATAGTGGTGGGGCTATTACCAGTTAGAAGAATATTTCCGCATAAAAGAGCATGCATGTAGCTGTCTTTACGGCAAAAAAGAAGAAGAGAAGGATTGGCTGAGCAGATAATTTGAGCTGAAAACCATTGTCTAACAACATTCTTAAAACCATGGAAAGCTTTCTATGAGAAGCAGATATGTGATGGATATTGAGGATCATGAAATTTGGGAGGTGCTTATATATGCCTGGTCTCATGTTAAGTGATCATAAAGAAAAGTGTTGGTAACATCCTATTGCAAAATTGACCAATTCTATGGAAACAAGGATATTAGATATTTTAGCGACAGGACTAAGTGTCTTATTGTAATCAATATCATATTCTTGATGGAACATTTAGCCATGAGAGAAGCCTTACAGCGAGCAATCAACTCATCAGAATTGAACTTGGTTTTGTAAATCCACTTGCTATCCAAGGCTTGCTGATTTAGATCCAACATGTTATTCATGTTGGACCTAAAACTATATAAACAATGGGCTTCAACTTGCAAATAGGTTTAGGCATATAAAAGTTTCAGTCTTATTCTTCATTATCATGGGATGGCTAGTGGCCTCTGGATGGTAGATAAGACTTATAAGGCGAGAAGGGCTGGGCAGAAGCTTGTTGGAGATATTTTGTATAGGTTACTAGGTTGTGGTGGAATTTCAGGAATGATTTGGTTTAGAAATCAAAAGCATAATTAAAGAAGAGAGAGAATGTAGGAGAGAAAAAAAGAGGAAGAAAATTTTTTTTTTTTTTGGTGGAGTATCAAATTAAGGAATCAGAAGCATAATTGTGTGAGTTTTTGTGCCATTAAATAGATATATGAGAATATATTTTTTGAGGAACTTTTTAAGCGAGTAATTTTTTTTTTATCTATTTTAACCTCTTACAAATCATCTATCAAAAAATTTTCTTTTTTATTTATCCTGAAATATTTAGCTGTTTTCTTTTTTTATGAGATTTTGTGCACTTGGTTTAGGCATGAGTATTTACTGGTGTCTATTTTATTAGTCTAGTTAAGGGCATCCTTATTGTGGATCAGATCACCTCTGTTCTTTCTTGAACATTAGCTTAATTTAGTAGAAATAAAAAAAAATTTGGTGTTTAATTGCACTGGTTAATTTCTTTGGTATTATCTTTTGTGTTTATTATTTTTGCTCCTTGATGGCGCTTCCACTTAAGAGTTTGTGTTTTTCCTAAATATTATTAGTGTGATGAAAAATATGATAGCTATGAAATTAAAGGCCTAGTTTGATGGCTCATAGATTTTTCCCATATGATGCATTTTGTTGTTCTAATCCAGAAAGGATTTGCGAAGCACTGATAGTGTTTTCAAGTATGCTTCAAGTATGCATCAGACAACAAATGAGAGAGATCATATAAAGATTGATGGAAAAGGTCTATGGATTGTTGACCGTAAAAAAAAAATAAAAAACAAAAAAATCATTTTGGAAAATTCCATCTGTTGAGTACCGCAAAGATGTATTTTGGTGGTCTCGTTTTTAATTTTTGATCTACGGCGGAGGTGATCGAAGATGTAGATGGGAATAATTTTTCCCCATTTTGGGCCTTAAAACTGTTCCTGGAAGGCAAGGAGCGTAAAAAAAAAAGGACGCTTCAGGGGTACACAGAAGAAAGGGGGAAAGTAGGAAAGCGAAAAGAGTGAAGTCCAATCCTCTTCTTTCTCTTTGTATTGGAGTCAAAATTCCCTGTCTCCTCTCCGTTCGTGAGTGACCCCTCCACGCGCGATCCAACAAAGTCGACGTCGCAAACCCCCCCTCCTGCCTATCTCCTGCCGGTAGGAAAGCAACAGCGGGATCGCGATGTAGGAAATCATTCGAAATGCCCGGTTGTCTCCTCTCTCTTACGCGACTCACTCGAGACCGATGCAGAAGTTTCAGTTGCAACCCCAATATTCTTCTTCCTGTTATTCGCAAGTCTTGCGTCTACGGCTAGCGGGGAGACCAACAACAGAAGCATGACTCAAGAAGACCCCAAAAATTTGTACCAAAGACCTCTGTCTTCCCTGCTTTGCCTATGTGGGAGACCCAGCCGGCACCCTCGTTCCGCTCGTCCCTGTCTTACGCGCGACCCCACTGCCTCCCTGCCTTCATGATACTGCAATTAGGGCTACGGGAAACACAAGACGAGATGGATGACTACGAAGGAATCTCTCGGCTCACACGACTCCAATGTCCCTTGATTCCATTTCCTCACTGAAATGAAAACTGCAGAGGCGTCTTCTTCTTCAGTTTACTGTACATGTTCGTGTTCTGCTCCGCTGGTTCTGCACTTGGCCCGCAACCACTTAGCCTAGGATTTACCTTATGTAACTCCACTGTATACAATATCTTACACTCATATTTCTTATATCCTTCAGCAACTATTCAAAAGCCCCTAACCACATTCCTATTCTCTCTGCTTGATTCCTGGGAGAGTTCCAAAATCAATTTTGTCCCGCTTGTTCCCTACCCTGAATACAACTGAACCTAAATATTATATAACATATAATATATATTATATATATATATATATATTGTGTTATATATTATATAAAAAAGGTGTAGAAAAGTAAATTTGCATTGAAAATTAAAATCCATTGTCTCACAAATTATCGTCAACGTCGCTACCTCTCAAGTATGTGTATAAATCCAGAGAAATCGGGTTCACTTTATTTTTATGCACATAGTGAAGACCCACCCACATCTTATAGACCGCTGGATTAAAAGATTTCTTTCGGTCGCAATGTATCACAACGTTGACCAGCGCATCTTATAGACAGTTGGGCAGGTAGACACCCTGATGCAGTTTCCTAACCGGGGATGATGCTAGGAGGATGCCGAAATTTCTGACGATCGTGAACTTGAAAAATATTTAAGATTTGGACTTCACAAACTTGTAAAATGACCTAATATTGAATTATTTGATTTTTTAAACAATAATAAAAATAATAATGTTTGAAATTGGAATGTCAAGGATTGCAAATGATTTTTAATGTTTGACTTCTTTAAATGACTTAAATTGAAAGAATTGAGGGACTAAACTTAATTGAATATCAAATTCTGCAATTTGGGGGATAAATATAAATAGAATACCAAATTCTAAAAATTGGTGTTTGAGCTTGATATAAATATTAAATATTATAATTTGGGAGCTTGTAAGTTTGACTTAAATGTTAAATATCATAAATTGGGGGTAAATTTAAGATACAATTGTTTTTTTCAATTATTGAAATGAAGAATTAATATGTACCATCACCGGATTCACAACATATCTGCTAGCGATTAGATGGTTATTTTTTTTAAGCCTAAAATTATAGAACTTTTGAAATATTTTAGGCTCTAAATGACTTCAAATTTTATAAAAATTTTGTGGTGATCTCCTAAGTCGAATGAAATACTTCGAAATATGAATCCACTCTTAAGACTTAGATAAGTATCATTTGAGATATTTTTGAGCTATATATGCATTAAGGTGTCTATATAAGCAAGTTAATTATGCATATTTTCAAAATCTTGCATGTGCTTCTCGATGTAAATTCCATATTAAATTTTGACTTAAAGTTTATGCAAGTTTGTAAAGCTTATTAAACTCTTTAAGCTATTTGAATATATGAAATTTAAAAGCCCACATGTGTTTCAACCAATATATGGGATGCTCAAACACTAGGTTCGAGAATGCTACGCGGGCTAATTGGGCCGCCTTGTTTATAAGATAGGGTGGTAAGTCCCACACCACTAGTCTGATCCTCCTCCTAGCAAGGACTGAATTTGATAAGTCTAGGAGTTTTAAAATAAACATCCAAATCTTGAATTAAGAGTTTATAATTCTAAATTACCAAACTAATCCAATCCTCATAAAATATAGGAGTCGGCATGACTTATATCCTAAAAGTCTAAACTAACAAAATTGAATCCCCTTTTAAAAATAAAATGACCAATACTCCGATGATGACTGTGTTGATTGAAAATTTCAATTGGAGGGGTCTGTCTTTTAAATTAAGAATTGTTAAAGTAACCAACCAAATATTCAAACAAAATTCAATCACTGAATGATTAAAGCAAAATCTCATCCACCCTCCGCAACGGTTTGTCGAGAAACAAATTTTTGACTGACTTCAGCTCACAAAAAACTAATGTCATATTAAATGCATCCCTATATTTATAATCAAAATAATTGCATGCCAATAAGAACATTACCCGTTCTCTGTCCATGTGGTATTGTCATCAAATGACACCACAAAATAGTGATCACGACCAGAGCCCTCTGACCGGGTGATTGTCGCTTAAATGACACCATTATATTACGGTGACAACCGCAACCTGTATGTTGCCCAATTACTTTCTACCATTTGAGTTGTGAATCATAAGAGTATAATTGATTGATATGAAACTTTTTGTTAGCTAAGGTTGACTTAAATTTGTCCCCCTATACAAACATTCACCCCAGATCTATAAGAATCTCTTGAACGCACAATCCATGGTTGCTGATAAGAATCTTTCTGTCATGTTTGGTCGCCTATCTTCTTTGATTAAGTAGATCAGAGATCATGACGACCCAAGATGATGGAACCATGGGATCTTGATCGGGTTTCGTCTGCATTCTCCCACCATCCGCTTTAAGCTTCAAGTGACGAATTCTACAATTTTAATCCTATTTATGCTGCTATTATATGTTCAATATTCAATTCTTTATGACTAGCCTTAATCGAAAGTGCTCTTCCATTATTGGGAGGGCTAATTGACCATAAGTGCTTACACTTATGGGAAACCTCGATCCCATATCAAAAAGTCCTCGTTAAATGAGTGTGAAATCTTTGGATGGCATCTTTTCTACAATCCAATATGTCTTCTGAAAATTCGACCCTCCAAAGCTCTCATCAAAACAAAAAATAAAAAATAAATGTAGAGAATTGTATTGGGAAGCAGTCGTGAATTTTCAGAGCCCATATGGATGATTCAGCTGTGTTTGGAAGATGAGGTTTTGATGAAGGTCTTGTTGGAAAGCATTGTGGAGGATTGTGTCTCAAGTTGGAGCCTTTTTACATATCTAAAACTTTATCCATTCATTGCTATCACCATGCTTCTGACTACCTCTAGAAGGTGTCTACTCTTCTTCTTTGCTGCTCTATTTCATGTCGGTGTGTACAAACGTATGTTTTGATGTTGTATCTCTTGAACTGACAAGTATTTCCCAAATATTTATTTTCTTATTATAATGCATTAATTACTGCACCATATTGAGTCTAGATTGTCTTATATGAATTTTTAAAGCAAGTAAACACATTACCCTTATTTTTCATCAAAGATAACAAAATAACACGAGAAAAAAAATCAATAAATGTCACAAAATAATGATAATCATTCATAAAATTTGTAGAAAAATATTCTCAACGTTAGAATGTATCAAGTCAAAAACACCTGAACTCTTATTCCCATAGCTAATATCAGAGCTCCTAGCAAGCTTGCTAAACTTGCAAGCATCACAAACAAACTATTGTTTATTTGTCTTTTTATAGAAGGAATACAACCAACTTAATCAACTAAAATAAGAGCGTCTCATGCGTCTGTGATATAACAACAACACATCCTCCACACTCCTCCTAGATTCATCTACTCTTTCACTCTCTACCATGAATGTCAAAGCTAAGTCCATCTCCTCTCGGTCTTAAGTACCAGAGCCTTATGTCACGTTTCAGTTCCAAGTGTCTGAGCTGTCTCTTTCTCTTGAAAGATTACCTTAGGAATATCAAAAGAAAAACATTCTTGTTGGAGAATAATGACACTAATAGATAAAATGTTCATTGGAAAAGAAACAACATGCAAAACATTGGACAAATTTATATAATTGGTACCCCTCACCATACCATTACCAACTACAGGCTATGTTGTACTATCAATAGTTTGGATGTTTTCTGACACTGCTAGAGGAGTATAAGAAGAAGACTATCTGGGTCTGTCACTTGTCGAGATGTATCAGAATCTACTATCCATTTGGATGATCTTGTGGTGGAAATAGAGGCGAGAGCATGTGTATCACAACTACCTTTGTCAGAGTAAGCATAAGTGACAATGTTATCCCTTGATGACGTCTGGTTGACAATATCATCTTCAACAACTTTAGACACTCATGATCTTCATTGTTAAAAACACACTTGTCTCTCTCTCCTCTGCTACCATCATATTTACCCGGTAGACTCGTTTTTCACCTTTTCGACCACCATGGCCACGACCACGACCACGGTCTCCACCCTGTTCACGTTCACCTGTCTCTCTCTCCTTAGGTGGCCTAAGACAGGTCTTGCTCAGATACCCAACTTCACCACAGTTGTAGCATTTGCAAGTCTCCCTTTAGATACTTATCATACTTGAGCTCGAGGCAGCCAAAGCTGATCACGCACTCGGAAATCCACTCAGCTTAGAATGTAACATCATGCGACTCTTCTCCTGTATGATCCTCTAATTAAAAGTCGGTTTCAAATGGGCCAAAAACTACATAACCTTTAATTGTGTAAATATCTCCCTTTTCTTGCATGTCAGATTGCCTCAATTCAACATTGGTGAGAAGTGATTAAGATCTTCCCACAACTGCTCCAGATCTATGGCATATTATTGAATTCATCTATCAGTTTGTACCACTACTTCTATCTCATGCTGAATCTGGAAACACCCTTGTGTGGTTCTCAGTCCTAGCATAAATTCTCTTCAACTTTGCCCTAATGTCCCTCACCTTTCTAATGTAATTGACGAAACCATCAAACTGAGTAGCTAGGTGTAGCCTAAGGCGTGTGTGATCCTCCACTTATCCCCCTAAGCACTGTCACTTTTTGGTTCGTCCTCGGTCAAATATCCCTCTAATCTCTTTCCTTCTAGAGCCGTCTCAATTTGACGTGATCAACTCAGATATGTGACCGGTCTATCAAGCTTCAGATCCACAAAAGGAAGATCTAACTTCACTCGCATCATAATACGTGTTGAGGTGGTATCTCTCATTGAAATGCTAGCTCCATGATTGAATCTGACCAAAATATTCAAAACCTCAGGACCTATTTTCCCCAAAATCTCCAGTCATTTACCTCCAGCGCTATCTCTGTCTCTTGACATCTCCTTCGCGTTTTTACGCTGCGATCACATGGTGGCCTCCCTGGCTAGCTCTAATAGCGGTTTTATAGAAACTATACTGCAATCCCATTGTTGTCGTCTCAGTTAGCTCTAAACGTGACTGTATCGCGAGTTTTCATGTGAGTTTTCCACACCCGTCATTGTTGTCCCTGTTATCTCTGATCGCATTATCATCCCAGTTAGCTCTAATCGCGTTGTATCGTGGCTTTTTCACACAAGTTTTCCACACCCGTCATTGTCGTCTAAGGTGGCTCTAATCTCCACAATCTCGTGGTCCTCTCCACTGCAGCATCGTACCAGTGAGATTTAGAAACTTGCTTGCCACAATCCTGGCTATTTCCGCGACTGCATCGCATGAATCCATGCAATCCCAACAACTTTAAGTCTCTGTTTGTTGTGTTCCCCCGCGACAAATGGGAGTTTTGAGTCTTTATACACATACACCGTTCTCAACTGTCATAGACGGCTATGGTTTTGCTTTAATACCAAATTGAGAAAAAAGTTCAAAAACCTAATTTGTACATTCTTAAAATAGGCTTAAATAGGATATTACAATATTTTACAAATAAACCTCAAGACTTCTTCAATATTCTCTTTTTACCAATAACGTCCACTTCTCAACATCTCTGATATGTACGAGACCGGATGTTGCACATACAATTGTAGTGGTCAGCAAATACATGAGTAATCCTGAAAAGCATTATTAGGAGACGGTGAAGTGGATTCTCAAATATTTGAGAGTAACAACCAACAATGCTTTATGTTTTGGAAGTGCAGGTATTGATCTACAAGGATAGATTTAGATTTGATAAGGGATATTGATGGTATAAGAAGCAGAAAATGATATATCTTCATTTCAGAGAACACACCAGTGAGTTGGGTTTGAAGGCTATAGAAAATTATTGCACTTTCAACTATAAAAATCGAGTACATTGCTATTACTGAGGCTAGCAATGAGATGATTTTGTTGCATTGCTTTATGATAGAACTGATCAAGTAACAGAGAATTGGAAAGCTTCATAATGATAGCATGAATATTATTCATCTAGCTAATATTGTTGTTTTTATGTCATGATAAAGTATATTCAGCTATGGTGTCATTTTATTCATTCTCTCATAGAAGATACATAGTTATTCTTGGAGAAGATACACACAGCTCAAAATTTTGCAGATATATTGACTAACCTGATGACTATCGAGAAACTGAAGTTATTATTGGCTTTAGCGGGAGTCTAGGAAAGTTGAGATCGGAGATAAGCCACGCTACATGAAAAGACTATAAAGATGGTATAGATATGAATGTGCATAAATTGAATGCAATCAATCTTCAAGTGGGAGATTGTTAAGAGTTGTGGAGCTTGATTGGAAGTCATCAGTAGCAACAGACACCCGAGGGGCACCCAGGTGCCAGGTTCAGAGTGGAGCCATAATGCTCATTTTGAGCACCCCCGCGTCTTTATCCAAAGGGGACGACGCCCCTATGTCATATGGGAGCGCCTAGACACGGTTTATATCATTTATAAGTTTAGAAACAGAGCACTTGGAATTGCAGTGCTATGGTGCCAGGAGCGGTTTGCACACAATTCATATTTAAGCCCTCATTTCACAAAGAATTAGATCTCTTATTTGGTGTATTCTTGATGGTGCGTAATAGGAGCAAAGCTGCGTGAAGCGAGTAGAGGGTGGATTTCGATGAGTGTTTTCTCTTGTGAGATCAAGAGAGGAAAGAACATGAATTGTTTAAGTTTTAGTGGTGTAGAGAATAAATCTGAGTTGTGTATTTTTGTACTATTCTCCTTTCATATTAGAACTTTTGGTGTGATGTAGCTCTGTGGTTCTTTCTCGTTCTCAAGCTTTTCACATTAAATCATCATGTGTTTTTTTATTGCTTTGTTATGTGCTTCTGTTCAATTTATTGTTGTGGATTTTCGAATCAGTGTGTTTTTTCGTGGGGTGATTGGATTGTTAAATCAATCAAATTCTGTTTTCCATCCCATGCAAATTTTCCTAATTTGTTTACATATTTAATACCTAAATTTTGCTTTTCATATCACATAAAATATTCCAGTATTTTAAATTTTAAGAGGAAGATTTACACACATACCACTCAATTCTTTTGTATTTACATTTATAACACTTGAACTTCAATTTTTACATACATAACCACCTCACCTATGCATGAATAGGAGTATTTGACTCAAGAGTTAAAAGTGATGGCTTTTTAATGTGATATGAAAGCTTTGGGTGTTATAAATGTAAAAGACAAAGGTTAAGTATTAGATATGTAACTACATAGGAATTGGATGATATGTAATTTAATGCCCCCTTTTAAAAAGTGAAATACATCTCTTCATGCGTAGCTAAAAATTGAAGTTTAGGTGCTAGATATGTAAATACATAGGAATTGAGTGATATGTATGTAAATCTTCCTAAGAAAATAAAGTTACCCATGCTAAATGTTAAATTCATCTTCAAAACAGCAAGTCTATGACCACGACATGTTCTCCGCGGACGACATCATGGGCGAAGCGGAGGTCGATCTCCAGCCATTCATTGCCGCCGCAACAGTATTTGGCGACGAAGAGCTGCTTGATGATATGCAAGTTGGGAGATGGCTGAAGTCAAGTGACAATGCTTTGATAAAAGATAGCACCATCAACATCATCAGTGGAAAACTAAAGCAAGAGATATATCTAAAGCTTCAGAACGTTGAGAGTGGAGAACTGGAGCTTGAATTGGAGTGGATTCCTCTGCACCCTTAAAATTTTATTTTGTGGCTGATAATTTGGAATTCACCAAATTGATTTGATCTCGTTTACATAAATCAAAGGTGGCTCTTTTTTTTTTTCCTCGGATGGCTATTTGTGTATATGTATTTTTGTAGGTTAGTTCTGTGTTTAGCAGAAAGTTTCATATAATGTCTCTCATTCATCTTTGAATTGGAACTTCATTAGTTTTGCAGGGTTTGAAATTATTGATATTAGCTTTTAATTTTGTGTTTTGATTGAACACTGTGAGGCCTCTTATTTCTTTTGTGTGTGTGGGTGCGCGCGCGTGCATGCACGCCCGCTACATACCCCGGCCAGTTGGTTGACATTCATGGTTAAAACTCTTCTAGTCGGGGGTTCGAATCCCCCCTGACACAGTTGGTCTTAAAGGGTGATATTGGAAATTCAATTCATCTTTTGGATGATTAGGATTTTTCATTTGATGATAAGGATAATTTTTTTCCTTTTGAATTCATCCTAAAGTTTTATTTTTATGATGACTTAATTTGCTCTTATCCACACAAGTCTCTCTCTGCTTTATAAGATTTGATGAGGATGATACTTTTAAAATCCAAACTGCCTTCCAGTTCTCCACTCATAGAGGGTTTTTTTTTTTAAATTGAGAGGGGCTTAGTGCAATTTGATGCCAGCTTTTTGTTGCATCGGCCGGATTTATGCTTTTTAGCGTAATAACTCAAAATGAAAAATAAAGGTAAACCTTAAATCTAAAATATCATATGAATGTAGCATTTTTTTTTGTATGATATTGTTTAAGACATTACTAGAATCCTATATATATATATATATATAAATTAAAATGTCCCTCATTCGAACCCTTAACTTAAGGAGACTCAAGACCTTCAAAGAGGTTGCTCTACCAATAGATACAACTGGCGGGTTTAGTAGAATGCTATGTACATATAGTTATTATTTAAATGAAATTTTTTGACAATCAAACCTAAAAAAAGGGGCTAAAGATTCACTCAAACATGAAAGATATTTTACAGTGAAACCACAAAATTCAAGATCTTCTGGGATATTGGTTATTACAGCTTAAAAAAAGTAAATTTCGTACAATTGTCAATTTTATGAGTATATTTAATCCACGGCTGCGGCCGTTTAATACAATGCATTCAATATATAATTACTTTTTATTTGTTTAAAATTTAGGGTTTGTAGAGCACAATGTGGAGTTAGAAAATAAACATCAGTAATTAAATGTTAAATATCACTGGTTGTTAATTTTAAACTGGATTTAATTTATACGAACATCTTTTGTAAGAAAAAATTTGCTATGATTATCATATCTAAATTTTAATAACAAATAAATTTCAAATTAAGTAAATTTAATTTAAGATGTGTAAAATAAACATCTTTATTATTTATTTACATATTGCATTATTTAAAATTCAATAATTAGCACTCTCTTAGGACACAATCTATAGATAAAACCTCACTCTCAACAATCTTTTGAGGATTCACGAGTTTCACCATCATCAAACCGTGATCGCTCGACCATTATCGTTGAGCTCCATTAGAATCAGACAGCCGTTGTTGAGTTCCATTACCGTCAGATCAATAGTGCTCTGTAATTGCCTCCTGGCCACCATTGTCGCAGGTGCCACCACTGCTACCTGATTGCCACTATCGAAGACGTCGGCGTCATATTTTCTGGCACAATATCTTAACCGCTAGCTTTTCTTTATAATAGCTGGGTCATCACCACTTAGTATTTTCCATTATTTCTCTGGTTGATGACGCTCTACTTATGTAATATTGTAATTTGTCATTTAAAGGACAACAAAGTCTTGTAACTTACAACGTTATAGTAGAATCATTTCAAGTGATTTTTCCTTTCTTGGATTTTTATGGAAGAACTTTTGCTATCTTTTTTTTGTTAATTTATGATAGTGCAATATTTCACTCCACCATCATGAATTTACTAGCACATAACAATTTTATGTTTTAATTAATTAAAAATATAATTCTATAAAATATTAGTCGAAATATATTGATCATTGACAAGAAATTATTCCATACGGACACCGCATGCAGAGATGCATGCGGTGTCCGATCTCCACCGTTGATCATCTCAATCAAAATTTTTTTTTAAAAAAAAGTTGAAAGTGGGGCCCACCGAAATACATCTTTACGGTGATCGACGGTCTAGATCGATGCGGTGTCCGTAAGCAATAATTTTTCATCATTGACGGGTTAAAAAATATTTTGACATTAATGACAAATGTTATAAATCATAAAAACTTTTTTTTAGCATATATGTTCGTATAATACTAATAATTTTGAAGAAAAAAAATCTTGGAACTACTTATTTAAATAAATAATAATAAAAAAGAACTGGATTGTTGCTTTAAAATTTTTTTATCATTGCTACTTATAATACCAGTCACTAGATGCTTGTTTACTGAGTAGAAGATAAATTAATAATTTTGAAGAAAAAAAATCTTGGAACTAATTTAAAAAAATAATAAAAAAAAAGAACTGGATTGTTGCTTTAAAAATTTTTTATCATTGCTACTTATAATACTAGTCACTAGATGCTTGTTTACTGAGTAGAAGATAAAACATATACTTACTCTGATGCCACTCTAAATTTGGGTCGGCGGGGACAGGTTCGGATCTGATCTGAAAATGATGTCCTGAATCGGATCGACATGAACCCGACCCCAAATGGTAAATAGGTCAAATTATCTAACCCAAACCCGACTCGAAAAAATATTCGTGTCAATCAAAATCCAGATTTTTCGACTCGTGTTGGCATGTTAGGTCAATTTTTCACATGCAAAGTTAAATTGGGATGCCGGGTCATGTTACGATCCAACTCGAAAATGATTCAACCCAAATTAGGTCAACCTGAATAGTAAATGCATCACATTTTAACCGGAACATGACTCAAAATATTCCAATTAACCTGAACTCGAATTTGAATCGTGTTAGCTGCATCACCAGCCGACCTATGACCTGAGATGCCTTCGAATATCCGCGGACCCCATGCTTCTCTTTCAGGTTTTAACCGACCTTGTAAGGTCCATTGTTACCTAAACCCAAACCAGACCATTTCCACGTCATGTCTCCCACCCTTTTATACGCCATTCGGTGCTGCTGGCGCTTACTTCCTAGTCTTGGGGAAGAAGCAGGTGCGAGCAAGCAGGCAGGTTGGTATAAAAAGGGAAGCAGGAAGAGGAGCAGAAGGAGATACCCGAGGAGGAAGAAGAGATGCATCTCTATAACGCATGGCTTCCTCCGCAAGTAGCCGAGGAGACGAAAAGGGAATCGGAGTCGTTTGCGGTCGTCGTGAGATCCGTAAAGGAGGCTTGGCGATTGGAGGATCCCGAATCTGTTTACTCCACTCTGAAGTGGATCTCTGTCCTGGACCTGTAATCTTATGGCTTCTTCCTTCTTCTAATCCTCCCCCATTTTTTTTTAATCCGAATTCGGTTTTTATGTGCCTTGCTGATTAGGAAACTTGGTTCTACGTTGCTCGATTCTTGCTCCATTCGTCATTTTGTTTTTTCATTTGATTACTTTGTTATTTTATCCCCGCGCTCCCTAACTGCCATCGTATTTGCATTTTAGTGGATTATGATAGCTTTTTTTTATTGTTTTGTAGCTTTATTAAAGCGAAGAGTGAAGTTTCTTTGGAAGATATAAAGGAGCTGGTTGAGTCTGGTGTGGAGATTTTTAATGCGTCACAGAACAAACTCTACGCCCAGGTAAGTATAATTGAGGTGCTGACAATATTTTCTATTCAGATGATAATTCTACTTGGATGAGTTGTTGCTGTAGTTGACGCTGAGTATTGTATATGGTGATTAGGTTAGATGGGGAAGTATGTTAGTTAAGTTCTTAAAGAAGCACGGCAAGAAGTTATCACTGAGAATCCACTGGAGGCCTTTGTATGATACTTTGATGAGGACGCACTTTAAAAGGTTGGTATCTTGTTTCATTTTTTACTTGGTTGTGTAGATCAAACAGTATGCGGGAGAGCTTTTTAACCCTACAACATTTTCTTTTTCTTGAGTAAAGTGCCAGAGTAGTCCCCTGGTCATTTACATGGAGCCATTTTAGTCTTTGAGTCTATAAAGGTGCCAAATTAGTTCACATACTCTTTTAATATGATCTGAAATGGTCCTAAGGGAGTACTATTTTAGCCCACATTTTAAAAATTAGATGACTAAATTGACACTTCTATAGACTTGAGACTTAATTGCCCCTCCAAATAATCTAGAGACCATTCTGGCAATTTTTTTTTTCTTTTTTTTTAATCCATTAATCTCATATAAACCTCTTTAGCTACACTCTTATTGGGTATTCTCTACCCGCATATGTGATCAATACTATTGATGCAAAAAAAACCTCGCTTTTATATATAAATGCCCGTGCCATGCGAAGAAGATCCATTATTGAGAAGTTCATGAGAGAAAACTAGAACTAGGCTAATGCATGAGGCTAAGCTGATCCATAGTCTATAGAGGAATTGATTTAAAGAGCCTTACCTCTGCATTCAACAATATATTTTCATAATTCACAATGGAATCAACCAAACAACTGCTCTTCATCGACCGCAAGAATTTACAAATTATAGGATGATAAAATAAACTTCCAAGTTGATAGGTTTTATGTATTTTGTTTAAAGAAAATGTTAAAAGCCAATTTTAGAGCTACAGGACTTCGAATTGCTTTCACCTCCACTAGAGTCAAGTTTAGAGATTATTACAGAGAAAATCTAGGAAGGGTAATTCCGTCACTTTCAATATAAAGTTCCATTAATTGTTTAAGATGAGTGAATGATTAAAGCTTTTATAATATTGCAAAGCTAAATAATGTGCATTGAATATGAAACTTCTTAGAATAGTTTTTTAGACTATGGAAATTGGAATCTTGATAAGGTCATAGCCCCTTTATATAGTTAATTCCGTCACTTTCAATATAAAGTTCCATTAATTGTTCAAGATGAATGAATGCCTTAAAGCTTTTATAATATTGCAAAGCTAAATAACGTGCATTGAATATGAAACTACTTAAATAGTTTTAAGACTATGGAAATTGGAAAATTGATGGTTTTTATTATCATGGTTGCTTAGCAAATTATCTACTTTGCAAAGCTATTATTTATTGTCATTTGTCAGTGTGTTGATGGTTTTTCTTAACAAAGTTTAGTTCTATTTCGCTTTTAATAGCCTGACTATTTTTCTAACTGCATATATTGAACAGAAATACAGGTCCAGAGGGATGGCGATTGAGACAACGACATTTTGAGACTGTTACATCTCTTATTCGTTCTTGCCGGAAGTTCTTTCCTGCTGGGTCAAATCATGACATATGGGCGGAGTTTAGGTATTTTTTTTATTGATAGCTACATCCATTTTATTTTTGTTTTGGTTAACTTATCCAAGCAAGTCACTAAACACTGCTCAATGGAACACATTTTGTTTGAATGATTTTTGGATTAGTTTGAAGTGTCATTAGCTGACTTTAATTTTGAGATTTGAAGGTGGCTAATGAAATTAGTTGGAGATTGAATATCCTTACTAGGAGGTTTGCTTGGAGTTAAAAAACTACACTTTTTCTTTCTTATGAGTTTTATTTGAAACGAATAAATTATTTATAGGTTTTAGCTATTTCTAGTGTGGTAAAATATGTTATTACTACTCTTTTCATTAAAAAAAAAAGAGGTTGGGGGGTGATTGGGGGCGGGCTAGATGACTTTTTGCTCTTCTACTTCTAGTTTTAAGTGTGTTGAGCGCTAGGAAGAGTTCAGCTTTGTGAAGAACGAGTTGATTGTTTATGTCAGTTGTGTTTCAAGACCAGATTGAAGCTGGACCACATTGAAATTTTCTTCTTTCTGTTAAACCTGAGGACCAAGTACCTAAAATAAGACCATTTAATGTGAAACCTGAATTGAACTATTTCTTATGTGAAATTTCTTTGAGGTTTGTGTCAATTATTTGTTAGAAGCATTAACAAAACCACTAATTTAATAAACAATGCACTGATTTTTATTATAACCTTCATAATGAATTGTATAAGTATTTCTATATAGCTTTTAAACTAATGTTTGCACCCATATTCTAGTTTGTATTCATTACCTATGAACTTTGGAGTAAGCCTGGTTTCGATCTAGCTAAATTTATAATTGATAGAGTTAGTTTGGTTCTCGATTTAACAAGAACATGTTAAACCGACATCTACTCAGGCGTCTGCCAAATAATTTAAATGCTTGTGTTAGGTGCAAGACTGGGCAATTTAGTCACTTGTTAGTTCTTATTTTGGGTTCTGCCAAAAAATTTAAATGCTTGTGTTAGGTGCAAGACTGAAAGGGCAATTTAGTCACTTGTTAGTTCTTATTTTGGGTATAAATATGGCTTTATATGTTTAGGGGTATGTTATGTGTGATTGTTTTTTTGAATGTAAGGGTTAGCGTTTTGGAGAGATCGCCCGACTCTTGAATTGTAGGTGTTTATCTTTTATGTATTTGGGATTGATGAGGGGTTGTGGTGTGGTTAGCACTGCCATGAAACATAGCTAATTTAGGTTAAAAAATAATTTCAAAAGGGACATTATTTTCATGAGCAAGTTTGTGTAAAATATAAACTGAGGAGTATGATTATTTAGTAACAAGAGATTTACTACAACCATGGATAGAAGTATGAAGATATGCATAATAATAGAAAATTTTAGGATTGAATGTTTTTTTTTTTTTTGTAAACAGGGATATTTGAGAAAGCCAAATGATAATTTAAGTATAATTTAGTTCAAAAGAAATTCAGCAAAAAATTAATAACCATTCAGATCACAATTCTATTGGAAGCTTCACCGTTTTTAAAAAACCTGTTTTCAATCAGTCTCACAAACCAATATTAAATATGCTAAGAAGAAAGAATAGGATAATATATCAAAAACACATAAAAACTTATAAAATGATATCTGATCCATGATGACAATGTCTATTTTACCGCTAGCAAATGACATAATGGCAAATAAGGATAATCACATAAACTTGATACATCAAAAGGTGCTGTCGATCCATTAACACAATGACTCACTCAGAACTGACTTATACATCTCTTAATACATAATCGTTACTAAGAAAAAGCTAAAAATTTTCTTCTTTACCTTCTACTTCTGCTTTACTGAAATCTGTTTTAATTTTGTTGGGTTTGTTACAAATTTGTAGGCCTTTTATGGAAAATCCTTGGCATAATTCATCTTTTGAAGGTTGTGGTTTTTTAAGGCTTTTTCTAACTACGAACTTAGAGAATGAAGATTTCTACACAAGGTGAATATAATGTCTATTTTATTGAGAGTAATTCCTTTTGTTTTCCTACATTTGTTCTTTGAATGATCCAATATTTCTGGGCTTGCAGTGACCGGATCAGAGAGTTCCTGGACCTATGGAGCTCCATTCCGAATTGCCAATTTTGGGATATCCAGTGGGCCTCCATTCTTGCACGTTGTATAAAGAATTGCAAGTCAATTGATTGGGAATGCTTTTTACCTGCACTTTTTACACGGTACCTAAATATGTTTGAGGTGCGCAAAAACTTATTTACATGTTTGTTTTGCATCATTTGGCTTAGTTTATCAATTTAAAAAACCTCCTAGCGTACAATAAATTCATTCATTTACATTTTGATCCAGCTCTCTCTCTCTCTCTCTCTCTCTCTCTCTCATTTTGATCCAGCTCTCTCTCTCTCCTCTCTCACCCACTCTCAAAACCCTTCAACTCTCGCAATTACCAATTCCATTCCTTTTTGATCCAGCTCTCTCTCTCTCTATCAAAGCCCTTGAAATTCCGCAACTGCCAGTTCCATTCCTTTTGTTCCTACACAAAATCCTATCTATCAAACCCTATTCTCATGCTATCGCCAACCTCCCCATCAATATATTTTTGATCATCGTCAACTCTACCAAGTACACAACCGATGCTTCTACTGACCCTTAGCATCAAACTTCATGTTCGACTTCCTAAATTCTCTCAACCTCAACCTAGATAGGCTCTTAGCATCAAATTTCATGTTCCTAGCCCTCCTAAACTCTCTCAACCTCAATCTAGATAGAGACTTTTCAACCCTTTTAGCTCCTGATTCTCCTCAGCCACACTAGTTTCAGCCTCACTCATTCGCTCTTTGCCTCAACTTTGTGCACACTCCCGCTTCATACTTAGACATGTGAGCTCCCAGGGCACTGCAAGCCCATTGATCTTCGATATGATCAAAATCCTTTACAATCTATAGTTTGCTATGCTAGTTTCCTGTTTAGCATATTGTACCATCTTAAGTTTAGTGACTTTATTGCATTCAAATACCTATATAAATTAGGTTTTCTTTCCCACTACTACTCCGTAGCTCTCCACTGTAGGAATAAAAACAGTTTGAAGACCTTATGTTCGTTTATTTTTTTATTTAACTTGAGTTGTATTTTCATGTCTAGTGATAATTGTAAATTGGAGCTCAAAGATCCCACATTCATCAGAACTTTGATCTGATTGGAAAGAATAACTTTCCACTGCTTTTATTCTATCTTTAATCCACCCAGAATCCCACCTCTGCATTCGTTGATCTTTGATCTGATCTAAATTTGTAGATATCACATTCTTCGTATCTTTGATTAGACCTGGAAAAAAATACCTCATGCATCCATCTTATGTTTGATCTTTGCTAGATTACCACATGTACATTGAGCTAGCCGGAGTTTGACTTCATTGGATGTTTATTTTGCTAGAGTTTTGCTTTTTTTTTTTTTTAATCTTTGATGCAAGTTCAAGGAAATGAATGCTCACCATTGTGGATATACTTGGACCAAAATCTTAGTAGTAAACTTATTGTCACTAGATTGCAATAGGTATGGTTATTGGAAGGCTTCAGCATTCTTGACATACCCATGACCTCCAATTAGTGTTAGGTGAGGTGCTATCATTAGTTTTGAAACCATCAACGAGAAAGGAAGATAGCAGGGTTGCATTTGCTACAGTGTAATACACGTATGCCATTTATAGTAATAATAAGTTTTTAAAAGAAAAAAAAGAGTTTAAATATGATACGGTGTATTAATTTTTAAGGTTAGGCCTCAAGAGATAAACATAATATTTTGTCGTAATCTGAAATAGGCGAACTAGATAAGAAATATTTTGCAAATTCATTGGTTCATCAAACAACTAATTATCTTTTAGTTTCTATTAAGAGCACAAAAGAAAAAAAGTAATAAATTGTATAGTAGCTCATGGTTGTATATAAAGGTTAGTACAAATGTTTTTTTTGGGCAACATATAGATCCTTAATGTTGAATTGGCTTTATTTGCTTTTAGAAGTGGCTTTGGCTGCCAAAATAGTCAAAAAAAAAAAAAGTAATAATAATTAGAAAAGTAAATGATTTATGAAAGTTCTACCAATGATATGCATTATGTATAATAGAATTACCATATGCTAAGTATGCGAATAAAGAATTTTGTTTTTGAGTATTTTGATTATTCTCAAGAGGTGTGCCAAGGCTTCATGCAATTAAAAAATTATTGGCAAAAATATATTATGGGCATACCCGGTATCTATAAATGATGCACAAATACCAATAATAATGCGAATAAGTTGATGAAACTTTTTCATAAACCAACATGTGTAGAAGTGCACTTTTGAATGATAAATGTTTCTAACTCAACCCAAGGATTTCAGTAGGTCCTTGGGGGACCCCTCACTAACCAAGCTATTATTTTACACTCTTCAGGGTCCCAACACAAAAATGTTTAGTGTCTTAGTTGATTAGGCATATACATGCAAATGACCCAACTTTGATCTTGCTATGAACCATTCACAAATGTTCCAAATTTGATATTGCTATGAATCATATGTCATTGACCTCATGGTGAATATATGTCATGCCGACAAACCGACAAAAAATCAAATTCAATTAATTAGGTTGTCTTGCTTACAGGGTGAGATCATAAGATCTACTTCATTTTGCTTTGCATATAATGTGAGGTCGTAAGACCTATTGTGACAAATAGCCTACAGGGTTAGGTTATTAGTCTCACTGTTAGACCTACTCTAATATGTGAGTCGTATGTCCCGCATCCAAACATGCCAAAATTTAAGATTGTAAACAAGTCAAAACCAGGCTATACACCCCAAATATTAAATCAAAACTTAGGCTTTCAAATGAATATAAACCCCATTCGAATTAAACTTTGTCATTCCAAGAGTTAAGAGCCCCATCTTAATTAAACTTGGGCCTCTAATGGTTGTAAGCCCCAACTTTATTATTTTGGGCCAATATAAAGTCATCAAGCCCACTAAATTAAAGCTCAAAAATTTTAATCGACGTGAAATTTGTCCCAAAATTTTGGTTTTCCAGCGGATACGAGCCAAAATCAAACCCTTATTTGATCAGTTTCCAAGCTAAGAACCTATTTTTGTAGGCGTCCCTCTCTCTCTAAAAAATCATGTGCTAATATCATGCACTTAAATATTTTTGCCGGACACCTTAATTTTCCTGTGAACTTGTGCTAAGTATTAGAAATTATAGAAGGCTATTGATTTTGTGTTAGTATATGCATGCTTGTTCATACATGTGAAGAAAGAAATAAGGGAAAAGCAATAATATTAATATGGGAATATAATAATTTTAATTACTCTTAACATTCGTCCACAATCTCGCAATGCTACCAAAAGGAACATCGGGAGTTTGTATAATTCAACATTAAGAGATCCAAACTGGGAGCTATTTAACATTTTTTAGAATTGCCAATTCTAGCCAATCTATTCTAGAATTAGATATACTCAAGGAAGCTGAGAATAGTCAATGCTTTGATGTTGGGCCAACATTGTCATGACCAAATGTGGTAAAATTTTTATGCGAGATGGGATCCTTACACAATCTTCATGAGCTCCTCGTAAGCTCTTCACATGATTCACACAGGATCTTTATAGATAGCCTCTCGAGTTTTCATAGGATCCCATGAGATATTATATCATGGGATCCTCTCAGAATCTTATAAACACAAAGACAAAGATGAATTGTTTAACTAAGAGACTAAAACAAGGCTTGTAAGATCACACGAGCAAGCGAAGCAAACATGAGCAGCAGTCAGGCCAGGCGCATTTAGTGAGTTTGAAAGTCACTTGCAAGGAACTTTGCCATTGAAAGCTTTGCCTCATAAACTTTAGGCGCCTTACCTAGCTTCTCCGCTTATGTTGGCACCCCCTGAACAGTGCTACTTTTGAAAAAGGTTGGAAGGAAGAGATGTTGCGAGATATAGTCCACTACTATTGAGTCAACAAAACTTTATTCTTATAGGGGATAAGCTTGCTGGCCATATTTTTATATTAAGCACCGGCTTCTTACTCGAGATTCAAATAAAAGTTACCTTAGAATACAAGGATTTAACCCAAAAGATTTTTGTCAATATGAGGTGTTCACTTGTGTTCTCTAATGTTTAAGCCACTGGCAACAAGCTATTAGACCGATGTCTACGACGCCGTCCGCCAAATAATTTGAAAACTTATGTTAGACACAAGACTAAATGTGCAATTTAGTCATTTATTAGTTTTTAAATATATAAGGTTTTATATGTTCTTGGTTATGTTATGTGTGTTCGTTGTCTTGAATCTTATGGTTAAGGATTGGGAGAGATTGCCCACCTTTGGAATTGTAGATGTTTATCTTCTATGTATTCGGGATTCTCCATTCGAATCACACGACATACTAGATCACAGTGTTGCCTTTGCGATCGAACCTCGCAATATAGTCGCGACTCAAGCTAGTGGGGAAGCCAACATCAGAACCACGACGTATAGTAGTTCTCCCTTTGTGATAAAAAATCATCGTGGTTGTAATGATGACCAAGGAAGTAGATGTTTTGGAGGAGAAGCTAGAGGGAGAGATGAACCGAATCTGGTATGGAATGAAGGAGTGTTTCTCGTACATGGAGGGGCAATTCATATCCATAAAGGGGAGATTGGCTATGGAAGAAATGATGAATAAGATCGTGAAGTTTCTGACAAATCCGTTGTCTCTTGCTGCGGGATCGAGCGACGACATTTGGAGCAAACACAAGCGGTAACAATCAGAAGGATTAGCACATAAGTGCAGCTTTGGTGCCTTAGGCAGACATGGAGCAATGGAATCAGAACCAGACTCGAGCGACAAACATTTGGAAGGAATAATATTACATCTGGATGGCTGGAATGAGTGGTAATAGGTGGAACAGGACAACTTATGATTCGGGACTGGAGAAGATAGATTTGAAGGATTTCGGCTTGGAACAGGGAACCACGGTGGGCAGGACCCTGATCGAGGGTTGCATCCAACCAAGCCAATGCCTTTTGTTAGGGCAGCCTTCTTGGCAGAAGGTGACTCAGCAGCCTATTGGGACGGGTGAGCTGATTATGGGGCGAGCCATACTTATGAAAGAAGAGAAAACATTATGGGCTAAGGTAGGGAACGCAACCCCCACTTCATGAGTGGAATGAATTTTATTCAAAGAAATTGGGTAAGAGACTCATGCTTAAGGAGGTTGAAATTGTTAATCTTTAAATGAGATGATGCCTATGGTTGGGTTTATCACGTGGAAAGATACTTTATTGTTAATTGGCTGATGAATGAAGAAAAATTAATAGCGACGACTATGTATTTGGAAGGTAAGGCTCTAGCGTGGTATCAATGAAGAAAACAACATTAGCCCATCAGAACATGTGACCGATTGTTGAAGCGTTTCAAAATCACACAGGAAGTGGATTTACACTAGTGATTTTTTGCATTTGTCTAGGAAAGGTCCATCATAGATTTTATAGAGAAGTTTGAGATGCTATTTGGTCATTTGAGAGGGATATCAAAAGTACTGTTGTAAGGAAACTTTATGAAGGGATTAAAACCAGAGATTCGAGTAGCACTTCGTCCGATGAGACCATGTGGATTGAGGAAAACTATAAAATTAGCTTAGTTTGTTTGATAAAAATGCAATGAAATGGGCTAACAGGACTATAACAAGTGAAGCGTCGTACTAAAATGCTATAACCACGATAATATCAAAACTATAACAAGTGAAGCATCGTACTAAAATGCTATAACCACGATAATATCAAAAACTCAAATAGTGGTATTCTAGAGGGAGAATCTGCAGGGCAGGAATAATGGGCCACGACCAGGGTTAACATTTAAATATCTTTTTGAGATAGAGATTCAGAAGCAACGAACTAAGGGATTATGTTTTTGGTGTGGCGAGAAATTTGTCCCAAGACACACTTGAAGGATCAAAATTTACAGGTTCTCACAGTATGTGATGAGGAGGAGGTAGAGGATTGAAGAAGCAGAGGAGATTATGGTGGAGGAAAAACATCCTCACTTGGATGTCTTAGAAATCTCATTGAACTCGGTGGTGGGGTTAACACTGAACCACACTATGAAACTTCAGGGATATATCAGAGAGCAAGATGTAATGTTGTTGGTAGATAGTGGGGCTACTGACACATGAACTTTTGCAATTATGATGGCGATGGGGCAGGTGGAGAAAAAAAGGGGAGTTTATAAAATTGTGATTTTAACACTGTAAGATATTTAGGTGATGAAAGATTTTCTTCCACTGGATTTAGGAAGCACTGACGTGACATTAGGTATGAAATGGTTGCAGTCTTTAAGGGATACTAAGATGAATTGAAAATTTTTGCCAATGGAGTTCCAGTAGGGAGACAAGATGGTAGTGCTCTTGGTTATGCAAGTCCTTGGTGACACTCAAGCCCATAATTAAGGCAATATAGGATGCAAGGTTGAGATTCTTGACCGAGTTGTATAGCATGGAATAGACACATGACATGGCGTAGGCAGAGTTTCAGACACTGATCCGACCACTCCCACAATAATTTAAATAAAATTTTCAGTTGCCACACGAATTGCTTCCTTGGAGGGAACACGAGCATGCAATAAACTTGAGATTGAGGGTTTCTTCTATTAGTGTGCGCCATACCGCTTCTTTCATGGTTTCAAGTCAACACTAACAAAGTTGGTTGAATCTTCTGGTACAAGTGGAGGCGATCAAATTATGAAGATGGAGCTTAAGCTTCACGTAGACTTGAAAAGACCATTGAAAATACATTGCAATGATCCAAAATCTACCATTGTTGTTCTTATTGGAAGTGATAAAAGTATCTTAGATGATAATTTTGGGGAATACAATCTATGATTGGAGCAAAAAATGAGATGTTTTTCTGTCTTATAGATAGAGAGTGGATGACTACAATGCCAAAACTTCTTAACATGGATTGGGTTAACAATGTGAAACATTTTTTCAAATATTTTACAGGCAACTTCTAGGCCTTACTTCGAGCATTGGAGAGCTCATTTGTATGTAAATACAAGTATGCAAATGTTGAATTTAGAAGAATTCTAGCAAGGGACATGCTACAACATCTATGGACTAGTCCAATATCTAATGCAAGTAACAACTATTGATGTCGTCTTAGGCAGTTGATCAATTGAGGTCTGTTCAGTGGGAGTCGCTAATTGTGTTGCAATTGATCAAATATTGAGAGACATTGTGAACAACAAGAAGATGATTACACCAATATATTTTATTTGATGCATTAGACACTTTCAGGGAGACGATTGAGTTAAAAATGGTGGGATAGGAATCAATACGTGACAATGAAGTGTTAATTAAATTCAAAAGATTTTCAGTTTATGACACCATGTGGGAGTCATACATATGAGTTTATCTGACAACCGTTTTCTCTCTTCCACCTCGAGGACAATGTCTTTTTGGGTTGGGTGTAATGTTAAACCGGCGTCTATGGCATTGTCCACCAAATAATTTGAAAACTTATGTTAGGCGTAAGACTAAAAGGGCAATTTAGTCATTTATTGATTATTATTGTGGGATATAAATAGAGCTTAATATGTTTAAAGTTATGTTATGTGTTATTTTTGTCTTAAAATTTAGGGTTAGTGTTTTGAGAGATCATCTACTCTCGAATTGTAGGTGTTTATCTTTTATGTATTTTGGATCGTATCATTTGATTTGATATCAGCGGAATAAAATCTATTATTTCTTCCATAATTTTTGCGGAAACTTGTCTCGTTCCTATCACAAGCTTATTTAAGCTGATCTCTTTGATGCAGCAAGCATGCACCCCATGCAGGTTAAAATTGGGTAGCTGAACAACTTAGCACCATCTTTGCTATTGTTCTTATTTTCAACCTTTCGTTTTACTTTCCCCTTGATCACACTAGCAAATGAAGTGGGTGCAAGTGGTAGCATAGGTAGAATGGTGCTCGCGATCACTAGAGTGGGTGAAACTGGTGCCAAAAAGATGAAAATGATTGGGAGCAGTGATCAATTAGCTCTTGGATGAGCGTTCATGGGGACAATGATGATTTTATGGAACTTGATAGAAATGTTAACATCGTGGCTATAGTACAATATCAGAAATCATAAGAGACGACATCTTTATTTGATAAATCTTTTATTAGTACTTGAATATCTGTTTATATGCAAGAGAAGAGAGGAATAAGGTAATGACAATATCCATCATAATGAGTACAAGAATAAGTACCGTAAATTTTGTATAAGTATCAAGCATGTGTGTTACTATTGATATGGTAATATAATAACTATAATAACTTCTAATTCTAAGATGACTTCACAATCCATATTGTAGTTTTCCGATTTTTATTCTTTCTAAATATGGTGCTGCAACCCATTTACTGATTCATCTTATGATTGTAACTACTAGTTAACATGTTTTTACTAATCCACTATATATCTTGGTTTCTTGATGCAAAATTAAGGAACTGCAATACAAAATGTAACTGTAGGCGTATTACCAAACATGGCCTAATTAATGATATGATTAGTTATATATTCATTGATTAATCATTTTATTGTGCTTAATTTCTTTTTTTTTAATTAAAAATGATGATACTCTTATTGAGTAAGCATGTAATTGATGACTCATTACTAATTATTCAAGTTATATTTTCTTTATTTGAAATAGAACCTTGAATAAAGTTGAATTTGTAATGTGTGTCTATCAACGGATTAAAGGTCTAATCATTTGATATTTCCTTTATTCAAAACATAGACAATGGTTATGCCGCGCCTCTACTCTCTTCATACCCATCTGATTAATTGTAAAAAAGTTGTATGCGGTCTCTTTTTTCATTTTTATGTTTTTAGCTTTTACTGTTGCAACGTGTGGAGTTCATTTAATGTTTGAATGCGAAGGAGTTTCTGAGCCCGCATTTGAAAATAATATTACAGGCTGATACTGGAGTTAGCCCGAAAAACAATAGAACATTAATGTTGTTGCTGAAAATTCAAAGAAATCACAACAAATGTTCTTAAAACAGGAATAAAATAGCACAAAGCAGAAATAAGCTCTAGGGCAAGGACAATAGTGGTGAATTTTGGCTGGACAGCTGGTATGAGACGGCCTAGGAGTTTGCGGCAACAGTTAGGGTTGCTGGAAGGAGCGACATCAACAGGTGGGGTGCAGGAAGGGCTGACGGCGTCGGATTGGGTGTTGAAAGGGTTGACGACAAGTTGGGGTGCACGGGGGCTGGTGACAGCAGGTGGGGTTGCAAGAAGGGCTAACAAGTGCAGTTTGGAGTGCAGGAGGGGTTGGCGGCAGCAGGTGAGGGTGTAGGAAGAACTAGCGACAACCGATGGGGCTGCAGGAAGTACTGGTGGCAGCAAGAACAGAAAAGGATGGACATAGTGAAGCTGGCTACGAGGCGTGGAGAACTAAACCATAACACAGAGAACAACATATCTATAATAACGAATAACCAGGGGACCTCTCCTTTTGGGCGGTAGCCCAACCCTGAGCCGGATCAGTCCGGTTCAGCTTCTTGCTAAACTAGTTTGGCTGACTCAGGCCCCCAACCTTCGCGCCAGTCTTACGGTGTTGGGGAAGCTTCGACTTCATTTGTCGAAACTTCTGACAATTTATAGTACGTTGTCAAGTCCGCTACATTGAACCCCGGTTCAACTTCTTGCTAAACTAGTTTGGCTGACCCAGGCCCCCAACCTTCGCGCCAGTCTTACGGGGTTGGGGAAGCTTCGACTTTATTTGTCGAAACTTCTGATAATTTATAGTACGTTGTCAAGTCCGCTACATTGAACGTAGTTGAAAAGTTGTAGTCCTTTTGGTAGGTTGATCTTGTACATGTTGTCATTCAACTTCTAGAGTATTTTGAAAGGTCCATGTGCTGCAGGCTTGAATTTCTCGAATGCTCCCATTTGAAATCTTTCAGGAAAATCTTCCTTTCTTAATCTAGATCCAAACCAAATCCCCTTTTTGAGAATTCATCTTCTTCCTATTCTTATTTGGATATGTCTGGTACTTGTAGTTTTGCTTAGTGATTCCCTTACCAACCTCCTTGTGGAGCTTATGAATCTCTTGTACCCGCTCCTCAACATTCTCACTAATCTCTGATGTTGGTATGAGCGGTACTGAGTCAAGTTGAGTGAGGGGGTTGCGATCACACACATTCTCAAATAAGGCGGGTCATGTATTCTTGACTCATGGATTTGTTGTAAGCAAACTCGGCTTGAGCCAAAATCAAATCTCATTGTTTAATATTCTTTCCCAAAAAGCACCTAAGAAGGTTCCCTAGGCTCTGATAGAACAAGCAACTATCAACTCTGTAATGCTGCTCGGTATGCTTCTCCTGACACTGTTCCTAGATTTTCCCAAAATCCTCGTTTGTCCCTTACAATTCCTTTACTATCTCAAAGCTTATAACTCGAGCCTGCATTGTCGTGATCAGCAAGTGACGACGACTGTGTGCGTCAGCTATGCGGTTCTGGTTGCCCGCATTGGTCTTAAGCTTGAACTGGAACAACACTAAGAACTACACTCAAGAAGTGCGTCGACCCTTTCAGTTTGCTCTAGTTATTCAAGAAATTCAAAGCCTCATGATCCACAGACAAATTGAGCTCACCCATTAGTAGGTATTGGCTCCAGTGATCAAGAGCTCTCATAATAGCATAGAACTCCTTGTCGTACGTCAAATATTTCCTCTTAGACTAATTTGGCTTCTTACTGAAGAAGGCTATTGGTTGGCCTCCCTAGCTCAACACTGCTCCTAAATCCCCATGTTGGATGCATCCCCCTCCACCTCGAACAATTGATTGAAATTCGGTAATGGCACCTTCTCCTTTATTGTGTCGAAACCGGTCTGAGCTACATCTGTCTACTAGAATTTCTCGCCTTTCAAAAGCTCTTTCAGGGGAGCGGTGATGTTACGAAAGCTCCTAATGAATCACTTGTAGAATAATGCCTGCCCCATTAACTATCTCAGTTTGGTAGAGGATTGCGGAGCGGTTCAACTCACAATTGCTTCGATCTTTATAGGATCTATCTGGATGCCTGCATTAGACACGATATAACCCAAAAAATATTAGTGTGCTTTCAAAACGTGACTCTTCTTTGAATCGGCATATAACTTTTCTTATTGCAAAACCTCGAATGTCGTCCTTAGGTGCTGCAAATGCTCCTCTGATCTGCTGTATACTAGAATGTTGTCGAATTAAACCACTACGAACTTCTTGACGTGGGCCAGAACACCTGATTCATCAATCCCATGAACATATTGAGCGCATTAGACAATTCGAGAGGCATGGCCGTCCACTCATATAATCTATCCCTGGTTTTGAAAGCAGTATTTCACTCGTAACTAGGTCTCATCTGGATCTCGTAATAACCACTGCGTAAGTCGATATTAGTGAAGTCTGACTCTATGCAACAGATCCAAGAGGTCGTCCAGGCAAGGTATGAGAAACCTGTGCTTGATAGTGTTCTTGCTGTTGGTCCGACTGTCAATGCACATCTTCCACGATCCACATTTCTTGCGTACCATTAAGGCGAGAACAACACTTGAACTGCTACTTTCTCTGACCAACCCTCTCGCGACGAGATTTTGTACCTGCTGTTACTACTCCTCGTACACTGCAGGTCTCAATTTGTAGGCAGGCCTATTTGGTAATACTGATCCTGGTATGAGATCAATGGTGGCAATCTCTTTGAAAGATTGGCGGTCATCACATCTTGGAAGTCACTTAACGGTGGTTATATAGATTTTAGTGTCTCAATCTCCTCCGTTCCCTCTAGTAAAAAGACCAATGTCATTACCATTGGAGCTTCGCGGACAAAATGCATGAAGGTGGCTCTCAGAACTACCGTCTTCTTTGTGACGTTTGCGTCTTTCGCATCCTTGACAGGTAAACGCAGGATGCATCTCCCATCCTTTTTAAATGTGTAAATATCCTTAAAGTCCTCGTGATGGGTTTTGCGTTGGAATTGTCATGGCCTCCTCAAAAAAGTATTACACGCTGTCATAGGGATCACGTCACACTACACTTCCTCCTGTAGTTGACCCCCAATCGAAAATAAAACCAAGCACCACTAATCCGCTCGTATCTCATTTTCCCTTTTCAATCAGGTAAGAGAGTAGTATTGAGGATGCTTCAGTGTGACAACCCCCCAGTTTCTTCACCATCAATGTGGATATTACATTCTTGCACCTCCCACCAGCGATAATCAAACTGCAAATTTTGCCATTCATCATAAACTTAGTGCAAAAATAATGTGCTTCAGCCATGAATGGTCATTCTTCGGTTTCATCTGTAGGACTCTTCATATGATTAACATCTCACTCTCTTCTCCTTGGAACTGAAGTTCCTCCTCTATATTCAGCCATGAATGGTCATTCTTCGGTTTCATCTGCAGGACTCTTCATATGATTAACATCTCTCTCTCTTCTCCTTGGAACTGAAGTTCCTCCTCTATATTCTCCTTTGATTCCTCTTTCTCTATTTCCTCGATGGTGCTCTGCTCCGTGAATGAAACAACTTGACTTGTGGGACAGCCGGAGTCTGTCTATAGCCGTGACATATGGAACAACTCATGATAGGTACTATATCGGGTGAGCTACTTTTTTCTGGCTTCATTTCACTCAGATCTGTCTTATCACTTCTTTACTCGCTCTTTCTACTCCTCTAGGGTGTGATTGCCTGAATGAGGATGGATTTTTGAATGAGGTTGTTGCCAGCTCAGTTTCTGTTGTCTTTCCACTTTAAAAGCTAAGGTTTTGATATCTCCTAGTGATCAATAGGGTTGCAGCTACACCACGTTTTAGCGCACTTCAGGACTCCAAATAGAAGGTTATGGTATGTTCCAACTCACATTTTATCTATAATTAGTCAAACTGTGTTGTGACCCCCTCCATCGATAGTCTCTCTGCTACATGTGGTGGAGTCCCAAATACATATCCTGGAGATAATGAGGAGGCATGTATCTTATCTGTATCTCTCTTATTTTCTTCTCTCACTTAGTAATCTTGTCATCGCCCGTTCTCTTTCTCTGTCTTTGTAAATTTTCCCACCACATGGAGGTGCTCTTTTAAGCTTGATAGCCGCAAGCTTTACACTTTTATCCTCGGGCACTTCTTTATACTCAAAGATTCTCTTAATTTCTGCAACCATTCAATAAAGTCGTTTGGATCCATAACTCCATCGAACTTTGGTAGATGCATTTTGATGCCAAAATCCCAGTGTCCTCCATATGTAGCCTCCTCTTTCAGCCTCCTCTTTCAGCCTCCTCTGATACTCCATATGTAGCCTCCTCTTTCAGCCTCCTCTGATATGAATTATTTTCCTCATCACTAACGTCTTCCCTATGGAACGTAGCCTCCTCTGATACTGAATTATGAAGCGCTGGGGCCTATTTTCCTCATCACTAACGTCTTCCCTATGGAACGGATTCAGACCCTCGATCCTTTCTCCTCTTTGATTTTCTCGCTCACAATCAAATGTAATTTTCCTCTGGGTTTCCTCATTAATTTGCACAATTCTTTGCTGAAGCCGACAAATCTCTCACTGTATCTCATCCCTGGTGTGTTCTGACTTTTATTTTCGTAGTGGCTTGATTAGGGTTTGGGGATTAGAAGATGTGGTTAAGGATAGGAAATAAAATTTTTTGTTGGGGGTGGGGGGAGAGGGTAAGGTGGATGCTAGGATAACATAAGATAGGTTTAGGATTAGACTAGCTATGATACCAATTGATACCGGAGTTAACATTAGGATTAGACTAGCTATGATCCCAATTGATACCGGAGTTAACCCGAAAAACAACACAACTTGAATATTATTGCTGAAAATTTAAAGGAAAAATAACAAAGGTTAAAACAAAAATAAAATAGCACGGAGGGCTCTAAAGCGAGGACGAAAGTGGTGAACCTGGCTTGACACTTGGTGGGAGGCGTTCTAGGAGGTTGCGACAGCAGATGGCGTGCTGGAAGTGGTGGCAGCAACAGGTTGGGGTGCAGGAAGGGCTCGCGGTGGCGGATGAGTGTGCAGAAAGGATTGGCCGTGGCAGGTTGGGGTGCAGGAGGGGCTGGCTGCGGTAAGTGGGAATGCGAAGAGGACTGGTGGCCTCAGAGGGTGCAGGAAGGGTTGTAATGATGAGCGCAGAGAAGATGGCAGCGAGCCAGAGAGGGGCATAGGTAAGGGATTATGAGGTGATAGTCACCACATTGGAGCATGATACATCCTAAGCACCACATTTTTTCGGATACAACCCTATCAAGGGAGAAGCACCGACGGAAAGAATTCTCAATGAAGAAAAACTAAACCCTAACATAGAGAACATATTTATAATAACAAATAACTAGGAGGGAGGTGGGAGAGAGACCTCTCCCCTTGGGCGGCAGCCCCCCCCAAGCAGGTTCGGCCCGATTCTGGCCCACAACTTCCACGTGATAAGCTGCAATCTTAGTGGTTGCATCTTGAAACATGGGACCACGGTAAAAATCCTGGTTTCAAATGACTATAACAAAACTAGATTACGCTAATCTTTTTTTGGCGCCAAACAGCCTCTTCAAAGCTAAATTAGGATGAGTATGTGTTTAGAGCATGAGAATTCCTGTCAATAAGAACTATAAGAAGTGGCTGATGATGTACCCAGCCTTACCCTTAACCTCTAAGAAATTAGCTAATAACAATTAATTCAAAACCGTGACCTTAAATCATATTGGAAGTAGCCTAACCATTTTAATTTTTAATTGGATTACGTCTTGACAGTTGATGATGTCCAGATCAATTTTATTTTATTTTTGATTCCAAAATAAAGCTTCTACATTACTGAGTTTATACTTCTTTGTCTCATTATCATTCGTGATGTCAGCTTTAAGCTCTTTCATGCATTCATTTCCCCTCACTCTCATTCAATTATGTTCACTTTGAAAAGAACAAATCTCTTTGCAAATGTGTTAACTCCGAGTAATTTCTGTTAACTATTTATTTCAATTGTCTTCCCAGGTTCCCGTATCAACTGGAAACGGAACGTATCCTTTCCCTCTTGAGGTTCCTAGAAATACAAAGTTTCTGTTTTCCAGCAAAAGTGGCACACCTGCCAAAGCTATAGCAAAATCAATTGTAAGGTTCCTTTTTCAATTTGGAGAACTGATCAACGTCATTTCATAATTGTGTTTTTTTCATTCCACCTAGCTGCAATTTCTTCAATAGTTGAATGCTTCAGTATGCTGCATGATAAAATAATTCTGTATATCACTGCAGGTTTATCTCTTTAAACCTGGTAGTTTGGCGCATGAGCACTTTGAGAGATTAGTGTGTCTTCTGGAGCAGTTAATTTCCTACTTTCCCATTTTATTCTAATTTTAACAAACGAGTTTTGGTTATATTGCCACATTCAATTGATTTACACTAACTTCGTTATCCTAGATATTATCATCCCTCAAATGGAGGTCGTTGGACTCATTCCTTGGAGCGCTTATTAAGATACTTAGTAATTAGCTTTCAAAAACGCCTTCAGCTTGAACAACTGTAAGAAGTCCCTAATGACGTTGATCAAAGTAATTTGGTTTATCGTGTTGAGATGTATATTCTTATCATTGATATTCGTGCAGTTACAGTAAGGGTGACAAACAGTCTCACTTGTCTTTGGGAAAGTTGGAAAGATCTTCTTTTGTTAAAGTGGCCTTGAAATTAATTGATCGTGGTCAATATAGCAAAACTGAAACACTTTCAGAAACAGTTGCTGTAGCAACTTCAGTATTAGCATATGTGGAACCTTCCTTGGTTCTTCCTTTCATTGCATCTCGATTCCAGTTGGCCTTGGAGACAGTGAGTATATCTTGATTTTTTTTTTTCATTTGCTGGACTTGGCAACTTTATTCTGAACAGCCATGCATTCTCTCTTATAGGCTGTCAAAAGTCCTTGATCCTTATTTAATTGGTTTTATTAAAGCTTCTACTATGGCAAATTGCTAAGGCATCTTTATTTTTCTTTCTGTTGTTCCTTTTTCTATCTCCAAAAAGATGACTGCCACCCACCAGTTGAAAACTGCTGTTACCTCAGTGGCTTATGTTGGCCGTGCTCTCTTTCTTGCCTCTTTGTTGTCCGCTCCCCAAAAGGAGGATTTAAATGCTACTGATTCTTTGGTAGATGTTGTTGCAATGTCACTGTCTAATGCATTGCTTGGAATGGATGCAAATGATCCTCCAAAAACCTTAGCCACTATGCAATTGATTGGTTCCATATTTTCCAATGTAAGTATTGTAGTTCTTATTGCAAATGATACATAGAATGGATAATACGTCTAAATCTTTTCCTTTCTGGCTTGCAGTTAATTGTAGTGGGTGACAATGAAGATGCTCCCCTATTCCTCCAAAGCCTTGCATTATCAGAATGGCTAGATGAGTTTTTTTGCCGCTTATTTTCTCTCCTTCAACATCTAGAACCAACAAGCGTTATGTAAGTAGTTGCAGCAATGGCTTGTGCTGTTTTTATTTTGAAATTTAGGATGTATTGCTCATTTGTACTTTATTTACATATACATACCTTTTTAACTTCGAAACCTGCAGGAATGATGGTGTTCAGACTTCCATTACTTCAGGGACTTTCCTTGTTGAGGACACTCCTTATTACTTCTGTATGCTAGAAGTTCTGCTAGGGAAACTTTCGAAAACATTATTCAGTCAGGTTATACGCTGTCAATGCTGTCAAATGCTGCCACCAAATTATTGAATTTGCTCTATTTGTTTTGGACCATAACGTGTGGATCATAAAAAACATCCCACCCACTCTGTCATTCAGGTACTGAAAAAAATTTCCAGATTTGTGAACACAAATATTCTTCCTGGTGCCACTGCAGAAGTTGGGCTTCTTTGTTGTGCTTGTGTACATTCTAACCCAGAAGAATCGGCTGTAAACCTTATCAAACCACTTCTACAGTCCGTAAATTCTTCTTTACAAGGGACACCTACTTATGGTTTTGGCAGAAAGGATTCTTCTTTTGCAACCAAGGTATTTCTTTGATCATTCTGTTGTGCAGTTCTCAAGTATCAGAACCTCTTAATAAAATTGTTCTAATTGCAGGCTACACTTTCTCCAGCTCTTGAAACAGCAGTTGAGTACCATTTAAAAGTGCTAGCTATTGCCATCAGTTATGCAGGCCCTCAGCTGCTTCATCACAAAGATGAACTGAAAGAAGCAATTGCTTCTGCATTCCGGGCTCCTTCATGGAAGGTTAGTTGGTGGGCATACTGTGCCATATCTTGAATCCATCATTACTAAGCTTCTGGAAGCGGCAGATTTTGCTTCTCGATTTGCTTTTCTTTCTGTCATAGCAGCAATGTGTTATTTTTTTCTTTCAATGGTGACTTCAATCTTTGATTAATTGACAGGTTAATGGCGCTGGTGATCATGTTCTGCGATCTCTCCTTGGAAGCTTAGTTCTCTATTATCCAATTGAGCAGTATAAGTATATTTTTTCATTGAATAATTTTTCTTTCTCAAGGAGAACAAATTGATTGTTTAAGTTGTAGTATTTTTTTGAGATAGTTTAATTTTCCTGTATGCCTAGATCAGTGCCATTCCAGCTTGGAGCTTCCATTTTAGAAGAATGGGGCTGCTCAAAAAATGAAAATGAATGCTCTCTCCCAAAGTGGCACATCCCTGGAGAAGAAGAAATTTCATTTGCAAATGAACTGTTGGATTATCATTTCCAAGCAGCTTTAGATGATCTTCTTGAAATATGCCAGACAAAAACTCATGTAGATGCAGGTGAGCATGATGTATGTTTTTCAGTCTGATAATGTTGGCTCAATAATTGTCAAGGTATGGTTAAGAAAGAAACACAAACATCTTTTGACAATGAGGGTATTCTTTTGAGCATGTACCGGGTCTCATATGTGCGGTTAAGTGTGGGGTTTACTTGGTGGGTCATGAAGCACTGATCAATATGCTAAAACTATCTTGGTTCAGTCAGTTTTTAAGTGAATATATCTATGGGAAGTTATGAAAATTGAGGAATTAAAGTCTTAAAAGTGTTTTATTATTAATCGATTCCAGAGTCTGGACTCTATTTATAAGGTCACTCAGGTTTGAAAAACTGAGGCCATTATATGAAGTATTATAGCTTAATCAATTCAATCGTGTCAGTACCCTTGTTCCAATTGATTTCGAGAAAATGAGAGAGCAGAAGCACATGGAAGATCGATGTTGGGAAGTTTTGGGAAAATTAGAAACTTCTACTCACTAACCCTCTTATAGTTTTCCCTCATCATCGAATGATTGAAAATCAGTAAAATTATCAAAACCAAAAGCTAAAAGTGCTAATTCACAGAAAAAAATGCAGAGAATTTATCTAATTCTCAGAAGAAATAAACACCAAAAGAAAGGCCAAAGGACGCCTCTAAACGAAGTTGAGAATTTTCGACTTAGTTTGAAATTAAGGCAATTTTGAAACTTGAGGACCAAGTAGAATTTTAGGTAAGCTCAAGAAATGCTTGAATGCATTTACACTTTCTCTTTTCTAGCCCATAACTTTTGCTTCCTCACTAGATTAGTTGACGTTTCTCTTTTTGAATGCAAGATGGTGCATATTATGTTTTAAAATTATTCATATTCTTTTTGCAGGGCATGAGAAGGAACACTTGAAAGTGACACTGTTGCGTATATACTCATCATTGCAGGGTGTTATGTCATGCTTACCTGATATGCGTCCATCTCTCAGAAGCACAAGTACATCCGATCAGGATTCCAACTTCTTTTTAATTGCTGGGGCGGTTGGTTTGCCTGTTGGTAGTTCAGAATTGAGGGAAAGAGCTGCTAGGTTTGAGCTACTGAATTAAGCATTCCGTAGTCATTTTTTCTATGCTGAAGTTCTTCCTTTTGAGCTTTTTGTAGATACTTACTGAAGGAGAGATCAGACGATAGCATTCTCTTGATACTTATTATTCGCATAATTCATGCATTAACTAATTATGGTATGAATGCAATATGTGAAGTATATGATTAGCTTCTATTTAGGATCATCTGATAAGATGAAAAATTAAGGTTGCTTTCGATTACAGGAAGCTTGGAGTATGAAGATTGGTTAAATCATGTTCAGGCTTGGAAACTGGAATCTGCTTCAATAATTGAACCTCCATGTAATTTCATTACTTCTTCTCATGCCAGTGGAAAGAGAAGGTACGTAATGTTTATTGAAACATTGTTTTTTCTTTCATGTCCTTTATATTTTTTGTCTTATGCAGTTTTGATGGACAACAGTTCCTTGAAAGTGTATAATGTTTTCCAGACCCAGGTGGGCGCTTATTGACAAGGCATACATGCATAATACATGGAGGTCATCACAGTCCTCATATCATAAATTTCGAGCTGATACCAGATTGTCTCCATCAGAACACATGGTTCCTCTGATGGATGATCTCGTGGAACTCTCTTTGCACAACTATGAAACAGTTCGCTTGTAAGTGGTTTTAATTACTAACCTGATGTCTATAACAGTTCATGATATAATTTATTTATTTTTTGTCTATAACAATTCATGATATAATTTATTTATTTTTTGTCGTCAATTTCATGTACTTCAATAAGTTTCTTGATGAATTAAGTACAGTAAGTCTTAATGAAATTCAAATGGAGTTGCTTATGCTGCACATGAAGTTTCTATTTTATTTTGGGGTTTGCTTTTACTGTGTTACATAAGCTACTGTTAGTGTCTCTTCTATTCATGGTAACCTGATATGAGCCAATGCGATTTTTTCATAGAAATTAGAGCAAACAAATCTTCTCTTCAATAACACAAAAGAACACAATCCAAATACACAAAGAAAAACTCCTACAATTCGAGATGCAGACAATCTCTCCCAACATCTATAATTCGAGACAAAGACGATATCTCCCAAACCCTAAATCTAAGACTCAAGACAACAATCTTATAGTATAATCTTAACCCTAAACATATTAGCTGTATCTATACCTCACAATAGTAACTAATAAATGACTAAAGTGCCCTTAGGCACATAAAGAACCATATTGACCTTGAGTGTTAGTCTAACATTATTCCTCTCCTAAAAGACACATTGTCCTCAAGCCGGGAAAAATAAGTTGATTTTGGATCATGTATTTTGGCTCCACGTGGCGTCCTCATCTGACAATCCTTTCCATTTAATAAAAAAATCGTAGTGACTCTCATGAGATCGAAATGCATTTTTGTGTGCATCTTTCAGCTGCATCTGAACCTTTTGGTACCCCTACTTTAAGTCAATCTTGGAGGTTATCGCAGACCTAAACTTGTCCAGTAGCTCATTGGTCACTGGGATAAGAAATTTATTAGGTACTGTTTACTCATTCACCACACGATAATCCATACAAAAGTGCAACTCTCATTCTTCTTCTTTAATAATGAGACTGAACTAGAGGAGCTCACACTAGGTTGTATGATCCCGACCTCCAACATCTCTCGGAGACATCTCTTAATTTCGTCGTGTTGTACCTGGGTTAGTGGCATGGGCACACACTGATGGAAGAAACCGTTCGGTCCCAATTCCTTTGCTCAATCACAGGACTCCAAATTTGCCTAAGGCAGCGATGCTGCCCTGAGGCCGCTCAAATCCTTCAGATTGCTATCGCTCGGGTCTGCTCCCAATTCACGTGCTAGATCTCACGGCTTCAGATCCACGCTCAAATCCTTCAGATTGCTATCGCTCGGGTCTGCTACCAATTCACGTGCTAGATCTCACGGCTTCAGATCCACCTAAAGTAGAGAAGCTGCCATGATGCCATGCAAATCCTTCTTATTGTTGCAGCTTGTGTTTGTTTCAGACAACGACACTCGATCCCGCGGTAGGTGGCGGTGGGTTTGCGTGAAACTCCATGATTTTCTTCACCATTTCTTCTAGTGCCGTGACTATTTCCTCGAACGTTTCCTCCATGGCCGAGAAACCCTCATCTATTTCAGATTTGATTTGGCTCACATGTTTCTTCAATTTCTCTTCTAAAACATTTATATTTTTGGCTTCCATTATTTCTAGGAAAGTTATCGATCACAAAGTTGGAATTCTTTTATGCCACGATCCCAACGTTGGCTTCCTAATTGACTAGTTTGATTAATGATTGTATCGTTATATTATGTCATTGTACATCACGATCCAATCGTTTGATTGTTCGGATTTGCGTGGTAGAATCACTAGGGTACACCCGATCCTGTCGCCAACTTCCTAGATCGAAGGATTTGCACATTTCTCTTCGATGGTTTCCTATCTAGCTAGATTCACGACTCTATCGCGAGGTTTGGTCACAAAAGTAGCGGCAATCCCCATTTTGCTTGCCAAATAGCTCGATCGTGAGTTTATCAAGCATATACGTACGTTGTGATTCCATCATTTGCTTTCATGCTAGGTGGAATCACGACTGCTTCTCTTGTTTCTTTAGGAAGGCGCAGCTTAAACCCCTTATAAGCAGCGAACTGGCCCCTTGTAGGCAGTGATTCTGCTGGTTCCTAGTCGCAAATGTTACATTCGACTCTTTTTATGCTATGATCCTTGTATGCCACAATTTTGTACGCTTTTTGCGCTGCGATCCTTCTGCTCCACGATTCTTTCAGACATATTGGGCAAAACCCTAAAGATTCACGCCTGCAATACTTCTTAGAATCGAATGCTCTGATGCAAATTTATTACGAACCATGACAAATTTTTCACAGAAATTAGGGAAAACAAATTTTTTCTTCAATAATTCAAAAAATACGATCCACATATAATTCGAAAGGTAGGCAATCTCTCCCAACACCCACAATTTGAGAGGTAGGCAATATCTCCAAACATCTATAGTTCTAGAGATAGGCGATCCCTCAGACATCGTAAGCCTAAGACTCAAGACAACAATCTTATAGCATAATCTTAACTCTAAGCATATTAACCCTATTTATGCCTCATAATAATAACTAATAAAAGTCTAAATAACCCTTAGATGCATAAAAAACTTCATTGACATTAGGTGCCAGGCTTACATAACCATGTTCTCTTTACCAAAATATGAGATGGTTTTTTTTTTCTCCTTGGCAACTTGCTTTATCTATGCCTTTCATCAAAAATATTTGTTCCTTTAATAATTTGTTTTGAGATATGTGGATTTACCCCTTCTCAATCCAACACGCAAATGCACAGTTAATCCACGCACACACACAAAAAAAAAGAAAGAAGAAAAAGTAAAAGAAAAAAAAGGTAAAAATAAAACAATGATTATATTTGAGTGTCAATTATCTCTAATTGGTTGTCACTTTGACTTTTAGGCATGCTACGAGATCTTTAGCAAAAATGCTGAAGCGCTGGCCAACATTTATTGCCAAATCTGTTCTTATAATGACTCAGCATCTGTCGAATCCAAAAACTCCAGAACATGCAGTGTTAGGTTCATGTGCAGTTCTTTCAATGAAAACTGTTCTCGGGCATATGACAACGGTAAGCCTTAAACATTCATTGCTTTTTGAGCAAATTTGCAAGGTAATTGCTTATATGTAGTTTCCACACCGTCTAGGATGCAACATCATTGTCTTCATTTGTCACAAGTCTTTTGGCGAGGTAAACATTTTAACATTTTGCCATTTGTTCCCTTTCATAGTCCCCCTTTTTTTATTAATTTAGGAGCATCAATCTCACTTTATGATGAATTATCTTTAGTTCCCATCATGAGTCTCTGAAAGCTCAGAAAGCTATCACCGAGGTATATTAGTTGATTCGTAGAAGTTTATTCCTATTTATTTTAGTTAACTCCCCTTTATTTTTTCATTAATTAATTAACATTGCTTGGTTTTTCAGTTGTTTGTTAAATACAATATCCACTTCTCTGGTATATCAAGGAGCTTCTTCAAGAACCCAGAAAATCTTGGGGATGCTGCAGGATTCGAAGATTTGGTTTCTAAGATCACTTATTTTAGCTTTGACTCAACGAGCATGCACTGGCGGTACTGATTCTATCAGTATCTCTTCCCTCTGAATGAACAATTTTGCTTGAGACATTCATTTATCATGTTAGAGTAGCTTTTATTTTTGCCCATTACATTTAAAATGGCAATATTCTTGGTTTTTTTCTTCAAGTCATTTTACTAATTGTCGAGCCATGATATGAATGGAACTTCAGGTATAATCTGATGGCAAATAGAGTACTACTTCTGTTGATTCTGTCATACCGAAATTGTTCTACTGTGTCTGAAAAACTTCTCAGTCAAACTACAGGTAAGTTATTTCTCGATTGATGGAATGATATCATGATTAAATATATTCATGTCTCTTTAATTTCAGAATGCTGCCAAACTGATTATTTACAAAATTTAATTTGCAGCCCACCTCAAGTTCTAATATGCTATTCATCCCTTTTCAGGACATTTTTTACAAAATTTAAGAAGTCAACTTCCTCAGTCAAGGATGCTTGCAATTTCTGCATTAAACTCTTTATTGCTGGGCGCTCCTCACAAAGCCAGTAGTAAAGAAATTCGGCATCTCTAACAATCTAAGCCAAAATATAAACGCATCAATTGGAATATTGGGCCAAATATTTGAGGAGAATTTTTTCAACGAGACACTTAACTGTCTTTCCCATGTCCATATTATTTCTGACAGTGACAGTTCTGCTTCCAAAGGAAGTCATGGCGCATTGTCTTTTCAGAGTGCGACAGACAAAGCTATCACTTATTTTTACTTCGACTTTTCAGCATCTTGGCCACGTACTCCCAACTGGATGTCATCATTTGGAGGTCATACATTCTATTCTAGCTTTGCAAAAATTTTTAAACGATTGGCTCAAGAATGTGGTACACCAGTTCTGCATGCAATTCGGAGGGCTCTAGAAGAGTTTTCTGGTTCAAAAGAGAGGGTAAAGCAGTGTGTTGCTGCTGAAGTTTTGGCTGGTATAATTCATTCTGATATTGAAGGCCTTTCAGAAGCATGGGACAGTTGGATGAAATTTCAGCTGGAGAAGCTTATCACAGCACCAGCCGTGGAATCCATACCCGAGTGGGCAGCCTCCATTCGTTATGCTGTCACGGGGAAAGGGAAGTATGGTATAAGGATCCCTCTTCTTAGGCAACGAATTTTGGACTGTTTAACAATAGATTTACCACAGACAGTGACAAGCAACGTTGTGGCCAAGAGATATTTTTTCCTTTCAGTTGCACTAGTTGAAATATCTCCACAGAGAATGCCCGCTGAAGAAGTTGAGTTCCTTGAAAAACTTCAGAAGGAGTTACTAGATAACATGAGCCACTCATCTGCCCAAGTAAGTCTCCACCTACATTTTGCTTTTCGACAGTCTGAACTTTTTATTTAACTTTCACTGTTGTAAATTTCTATAGTACCAGTTATGGTAGCTTTTAAGAGTTTCTATGCTCTTTAAGATGTTATTGTTTTGGGAATTAAATATTCCATAGATTTTTTAGGTGTACTAGTTTTATTGTGAAATTTTTTTTGAAGTGTTCAATGCTTTCCCACAACTCATCAAATTTGAACCAAATTGGTTCCACTATCAACTTTGACAAAAACCATACAATACTACATTTTTATTTGATTGATCATTGTGTGAGCATGTAATAGAGCAACAAGAAAAGTACAATAAAGAACATTCTCCAAAATATGGATATATTATGATAATAAATATAATGCATATGCGATAATTTAATATGGCAACATAATAATTCTAATAACTTTAACAACACGTGCGATAGCAAGAAACATCGAGACCTTGTCTAGGGTAAGATGAGGAAAAAGATCTAAGCCGAGAGTTGTTTAACAACTTTCTGAAACTGTACATATAAGCCAATCAATGCTAAAACGTGACATTATTAAGGAAAATCAAGAACTAAGAGATTAGTTTTGGGTTATGAACGTTGCTGGGACAAGAATATTGAGAGAAAATAAATCAAGCAAATGCTGGTATGGATGCTAGATTCAAGAGAATGCTTAAATTTGATTGGATGTGAGAACTGTTTCGGACGGAGGATGCTTAATAACAAGCCAGAGAGAGAGAGAGATACAAAGCCATGGGCTAGAGATAACGGCACAAAGAAGTAAGCCAGAAAGATTGACACAGAGATCTGAGTGGGAAAAGCAGGGACAAGTTGGTGAAGCAAAAATGCGTGGACATGATATGCTAGGCATGATAGCGACACTGAGTCAGGAGATATGGGATCCTCATAGTATCTTTGAAATAGAAGACGAATACAAATCGATGTTCGGTAAGTGAGATAAAAACTTAGCTTGATTAGAAGGGAGACTGAGTCAGGAGATATGGGATCCTCATAGTATTTTTGAAATAGAAGACGAATACAAATCGATGTTCAGTAAGTGAGATAAAAACTTAGCTTGATTAGAAGGGATTTTAACGGGATTTTGAGAAAGGAGGAGAGGAAGACTTGAGGCATTGATCAAATACTATGATATAAATAGTAAAAGTATATATTTACTATATTGATCATAATGCTGATACAAACATGCCTACATTTGTGCAAATAAATAAAGCAGTAAGGAAGAATAATAAAAAGAAGGATATTCTCCATAATAAAGATATATTAAAATAATAAATTCTATAAATTCCTATTAAATATTAAACATATGCGATTTTATTGATATGATAACATAATTACTCCGATGACTAAAATAAAATTTAAATTTTTTTGGATAGAAATTGATATATCGATGCTTTTTACAAGAGAATTTTGAACTCCTTAAAATCAGCTAATCAATGTTTAAAATTACTCAAAAGTTACACAATCCTGAAATGTTTGCATCATAGCATACATTATGCTGGAATCGCTCGTTGCATACACCTCGGGTTTTTGGAGACGTGTTTTTCCTTCGATTTTAAGAGGCTTCTGCTTCGTATTTAGGGCTTAATTTTAAAAGCGCGTATCTGTTCGTATCTGAAAGCCACGTCTCCCAAGAGCCTCTCTCTCTTGATCTCACACACCGGGCGACCCTTCCTGTTGCACTAGAAGACACCATGGAAGATTGATCCTCCGGCTGTCGATGCCACAGTAACCACATGGTGTTGTTTCAATCGAACCTGCAACTGCAAGCTCTCATCTCCTGTAAGTTTCCCCTCTCACATGCCAGAAGATATTGCCAACGCCCATACCGCCTGATCCTCTCGCTGTCGGTGCACTGTTTGGTTCGAATTCCATGCTCTGCTGAATCTGTAAGCATTTATTTTAAGCATTAGGTCATTTAGGTGTTATAAATGTAAAAAATAAATTTCAGGTGTTAAATTTGTACTATGTACATACATAAGAATTCAGTGGTATGTATGTAAATGTCCCAAAAAAAAAGAAAAGATAAGAAATGAAGATACATATATTACAAAATTCAGGTGTTTAATTTGTAAATATATAAGCATTGGATTGTACATAAGCAAATCCAAAAAAAAAAAAAGAAAACTAATGAAGTAATGCATATATACCACATAATTCATATGTATTTAGTATTTACGTATCTAAGACCTAAACTTCAATTTACAAGCTTTAGTCACATTGGGTGGTATGATTTGATATTAAAGATTTTTGTGGTATAAAAGTAAAAAAAATTAAAGTTTAGGTGTTAGATATGTGATAACATAGGAATTGAGTAGTAGGTGTGTAAATGCCATGTAAATGCCCCCAAAAAAAAATGTATGTTTTGATTTTGGGTGGTTGCGCATATGCGCTTAAGCCTTAAGCATCAATATTTGATATCATAAAAATGAGTGTAAATGCCCCCAAAAAAAAATGCATGTTTTGATTTTGGGCGGTTGCGCGTATGTGCTTTAGCCCTTTAGCCTTAAGCATCAATATTTGATATCATAAAAATGATATTTCTATTTATAAATTTAGTTGTTTAATTAATTTTATTATTATAAAATATTATTTTATAATAATGTATTTTTCAATCTAATTGTCTTTCATAGATGGTCATTTATATGTATTAGTTGCATTGAAAATATTATATTATATCATACAATATGCTTTATGTCTCCACGAGGCTTTTGCATTATGACATGCTATTCACCATTGATAGGTATGTCTCACTCTTAGTTATACAACTCAAGGATTATTATAGATGTAATCATGTAATAGGCGTCCATGTTCACTCTTAATTGTATGATTGCCTAATTCAAATTTATTTTAATTTTAAAACAAGTTTTTCATTTTAGGGTTTTGAAGCTTTGTGAGAACTGGTTAAGAGCCAAGGAAAAATTCATATTAGGCAATCAAAAGATCTAGCATGGAGGCATAATGCGCAAGTTGATATTGGAGGTAATGATAAGACAGGTTGATTTAAAGTACAACTACTATGACAAGAGACATAAATGTGGTGTTGCAAGGATGAAAGCATATTTCTTGCTCACATAAAAATATTGCACTGTGCTAAAGTGCCAGAAGCTCTCAAAGCAGAAATTTAATCTTATATGAAAAAGTCGACGATGTCAAAGCATATTGCACAATAAGAGTTTGATGATAGAATTGATATCGGCTCTTGTGATGGGAGTGAGTGCAACGCTAAAGATTCCATGTTATCTTTACATTCGATGCCTAGTAACGGTACAAGAGGTCTTTTAGATCAATATATTGTAAATGTGGAGGATGATAGAGGCCATGGAGAGGGAACAACTGTAGCTCAAAAGATGTCTCCAAAGCATGTCAAAGCGACATAAAAATGTGTCTACATGGATATTGGGAGGTTTTTTTTTTAGAATGCTATCCTATTCAATGTGACATCTCCTTCTTACGTCAACATGATTCGTTCTATTGGTGCTTATGATCTAGGCTTGAAACCCCCATCTATGTATGACTTGAGACATGGGTATTGAAAGAGGAGTTGAGTGATAATGAAAAAAATAGAGGAGATTAAGAGGATTTGGAGTCAGACTGGAGTTACATTCACTTCCAACTGCCTACCGGCCCCCTTCGTCGTGGTCGGACAAAAAAATATATTTTGAAATACATTATTTTCAATTTACTTTAGTCCAAAAAAAAATGATAAAGTCTTACATTTATTTTACAGTAAATCAATTAACTCGAAAGTATTTTAAATATATTGTAATCATAGTACATTACAAATTTTTAACATTGCATTTTGTTTTCAACAAACCAAACAATCCATTAGTAGTTCAAATTGTGACAGATAAGGCGAATGTTTATACGGTATGTGGAAGTAGATTGATGGAGAAGAGAAAATATTTACACTGGACTCGCTGTGTTGCACATTGCATAGACCTAATATTAGAGAAGATTGGCAAATTGCCACATCATCAAAATGGACTGATTCAAGCCAAGAAGATAAGTAAATTCATTTATAATCATTCTTGGGTATTGTCTTTAATGAGAAAGTTTTCTTAAAAGAACTTCTATGCCTTGCTACAATAAGATTTGTTATAGTTTTTTTTATTTTACAGAGTATGTTGGACGATAGACAACCATTTGAGGCAATGTTCACTTCCACTAACTGGCTTAATTGTGCATGGGCTAAGAAATTTGAGGGAATGGAAGTAAAAATAATGTTGTAAATAAAATATTCTGGTCTAGTGTTGCATTTGTAGCAAAAACTGCAAGACCATTAGTGTAAATCTTGAGGATGTTAGATGCTAAGAAGAAGACAATTATTAGTTTTATTTACAATGCATTGGATGAGGCCAATGAGTTAATAACACAACTTAGGAGGAGTGGATTCCACTTTTATAGAGATTTGAGATATCTTTGATGAAAAATCAGAATTTCACTCCATTGTCATTTGCATGCAACTAGATATTTCCTCAACTCGTCATTTCAATATGTTGAGAATAAATCCACCAATCTGAAATATTGTTACAAATCGCTCTTCAGGTAAAATTTTTATATTTAATCTGTTCATTGAAATTTGAAACAAGTATTGAGTATATAAACATTTTTCTTTTATTTATTAAATACATATATATTTTTTTCAAGTATAGTTTAATGGTGGATCCAATTTGGTGATGGTACTCTAGAGCTTCCACGTTTTGATATCAAAGTGCTAGGACTAAAATGCTCATCATTTGAATGTGAGTATAATAGGAGCACATATAATCAAGTTCATACAAAAAGGAGAAACCGTTTAACGACCTTAAGGATTATTTCTTTGGTGTACATCATGTATAATAAGAAATTGAAAGAAAGAAGTTTAGAAAAAAAAAAGGTTTGAAAGATGATGAAGATCCTCTTTTATGTGAAGATATGCCATCAGATGATGAATAGTTTGTAGATGAGGATAATGTGATCGCATCAACTGAGTTACAACAAGATCCTAACATTGATTTCTTTGAGGGTGGCAGGATTGAAGGTAGCACATCAAACACTAAACAATAAACAAAAAGAAAAGTTACTTTTAAAAAATATCTAACATTTTCTTGAATGTTAATTTTTAGCTTTTTAATTGTATAATCTTTTATAAAGGAAAAGAAAGATGGCCGTGGTTGAAAAAGAAGAAGATTGGGGGAAATTAGACTCAACTGATGAATAGTTAGGGGAGAAAGATATACGTTATGATGATGATTCCAATAAAGGACTTAAGCGTTGTTGAAGAAGAAGAAGATTGGGGGAAATTAGAGTCAATTGATGAATAGTTAGGGGAGAAAGATATGTCTTACGATGATGATTCCAATAAAGGCCTCTTAAATCATGAGAGTGTTGACGACTTTTTCTTATTTTTTGTCTTATTTATAACTATCAATGATATTCTATTAGAGATAATAGGAGTGAAAGGTCTTTTATTGTAACCTTATCCTGTCTTATATATTTTGTGCAATTTATCACTTTTATCATGTTATGATATTAATATATTTTTTCATATGTTTATAAATAATAATGTTATTATATATATATTTTATTTATTTTGATTGCGCAATTATAAATTATGAGACTTACGCCTCAAACTGCCTCAAGGCTTATGCCTCGCCTCGCTAATGGTAAATTTCTAAATACCCAATTGTGTAGCTTTAAACATTGAATCTTCCTGCTTAATTTTGATTGCGCAATTATAAATTATGAGACTTATGCCTCAAACTGTCTTAAGGCTTATGCCTCGCCCGCGAATGGTAAATTTCTAAATACCTAATTGTGTAGCTTTAAACATTGAATCTTCCTGCTTAATATCAACTAAACTAATTATATTGACCTTAAAAAGTTCAAAATGTCCTGTTGGAAAGCTTCCATCCACCAATTTAATTTTAAAAAAAAAGTTGATGGTAAGACTAATTTAATTTAAATTTTGCCAGTTGATGGACCCAATTGACTATAAAAGTCTCATATTAATATGAGCAAACCTACAAGGTTCTAGTTGATTTCTTGATTATTAGTGCATTTGCCTTGTTTTGAGTTTCATAGAAATAACGTATTTTCAATTTTTTAAAGATTAAATGCTTTAATTTTCATGTTGGCTCCCCTTGTCGATAAAAGATTTTTTTTCCACATCTACAAAATAATCTTTGCATCTCATTTTCCTTAATTTTAGTTTTGAATGTTATCTGATGTGGATGAAATTTGTGATGAATATCTGGCCTGTTTACTCTTATTTCTGCGTATTTTATGATATTATTATGGTTGAGGAAGGTATTTCTGCCTATTTTGTGCAGTTTGCAGATTAGATGCGGTTCAGGAACAAAAAAAGATGAATTGGAGTGAATAATGTAAAGTTGTGGTCCAAAGCATCCACGCTCGATTCACGGCGCGCCTGCGCTATCGTGTATCTGGGTTAAAATGCCTGCTTTGCCTTGTGGCGCACCAGCACCCATACACTGAATCAAATTTGAAAGATAATTTCTTGTCTTTATCGAGCTTCCCCTATATTTATGCTCATTTGGGACGATTCTAGGGCATCTTGGGTGGTTGGACGCTGTAGTTAGAGAGAGTTTTGGATAAAAGAGAGTTCTCTCTTAAGGTTTTCTTTCTCTCTTTAGGTTGAAACCTTATAGGCCGTTTTCCTTCTCTTTTCTCCTCTTGTTTCTTGTTGTTGTTGAGAGATTATTATCTGAGAGGGGGATCTTTTACTGTTGTGGAGAGGACAAGACATTATTGTAAGTTTTACATTGTTTTTTTTCTACTACAATGATTTGCATGGATTTTTTTTCATGGTCATCTCTATCATGCGTTTCTAAAATCTCTTTCGTGTCTCTGTAATATAGAACTAATGGTTTTTCTGCAGTTTTTCGAGATGTTTTTCATGTAACATTTTTCGAGCCTGCATGTGTGATTTTGGTTAACCTTTTAGATTTCATATTCTCCCAGTTTGGTCAATTAGGATGTTAAAATATTTCGTGATCTATGACTTTTGTTCGTCACATAGTGGAATAAATAGGTTAACCACATAATCGTGGTAGGATAGACATATTCTAGTTAGGAATTGGCAACCTAGATAGGGATCGGATGAATCCTGGGAAACTTCATGGGGTTAAATAAAACTTAACATCAGGGTTTCTAATTCTTCTTTTGGCATAGGCACAAGCTTAAGAACAAAATTTATCCTTCGTTGACAACTGTCACGTAAAAAAACATTAAGGAAAATCACAATCCAACAAGATAACCAAGTCACAGGGGCACAAACCTCATCTTTATTGAAGAACACCGAGTGTCTTTCTGCTTTTTATTTTCTCTTTTCTGAGATCATGTTTTATTTCTGATTGCTGTTAGAATTTTTAGGAATTCAACATTTTGTTTTGATCACGCTAAGCTAAGTTTACCAAGTTAAGAAACTAGAGATTTTTCTGTCAGAAAAACTGTTAGTATATTCTCGTGAGATTGATAGACATACTTGTGTGATTGACTGACTTGCTTTGCAGTAACTTTTCTGCCATCATTATCACGGTGTTGATGGTGTTGCTCAACCTCATGATTTGTAATTAGTGGTTGTTGTGTGTTTTCTGCTTATAAAACACTACCTACCCTTCCAACTTTTTTTTAAAAACTGCTTTGTTCCTTATATATTTTTGATAAGGTGAAGCTACAATCACTATTCTTCTTAACGCATTGCACACTAGTTGCTGCTTTGCACTTTTGATACTCTCCAGAAGGATTTTGTCAAGGTTTCCAAAGATCCTCACATTTGTTACGAAAGTTGGATTATAATACTAAATAATTGTTTAGCCAGATTTTGTGCAATATGACTAATTAAGTGGAGTGTAACTTGTTTGTTATGGTCTGCAAAACCTCATGCATCGAAAGTTGGATTATAATACTAAATAATTGTTTAGTCAGATTTTGTGCAATATGACTAATTAAGTGGAGTATAACTTGTTTGTTATGGTCTGCAAAACCTCATGCATGATGCAACTGAGCAGCATAGGCCATGTTTTATCGGATCTGCGAATTGTATACTCCTTTGTTCGTGTTGGAGCTGACACATTTTGCCTTTGACATTATCAATATATTAGAGAACATTACAATTTGCTGTGTATTCAAGAATTGGGATAATTACATAAATACCACCCGAAACATTGATATTTACAAATTAACTTTTGACGTGATTTTTTTGAACTACTGAATCGATGTATTTACGCTTGCCACGATCAAACTATTGAGAATTCGATAAAATGAAAAATATGTGTTGGGATTTTATTATGAATTTTGATATTTGTGTGAGAATTTGAAAAAAGGATGAAAGAGGGTGATTTTCTTGTAAATAGAAAGTTTTGGGTGGTCTGTATGTAATGGTCCCTTAATAATAATTATAATCTCTAGAAGAGATCATGTCTATCTTTCCTTTTACGGAGGAATATTTGTTCAAATCCTACACTGTTAACCAGGTTTGATATTTTTTGCACGAGGAGCTGATATTCAGATTTACTATTTGGCTGTTCAGTAAAAGAATAGCATCTCCATGCTCGCATTTTTCTTTTAACAACATGTTTCTTGTCCAGGCCAGCCAATCTTTTTTTAATGAACTCGGTAAATCAATTTATATCGTCATCCTTTCTTTGTCCCTTGAATTTGTTGATAAAATGGTACATCGCTCCAAGGTTATTATGCGTTTTCATGTCTTCTCATGAAATTTCGATGAATTGGTTTCAGGTGAGGGAAGCAATTGGTGTTACTCTTTCTATCCTATGCTCGAACTTAAGACTTTTTACAACTTTCGTTAGCAAGGGTGCGAAAAGAAGTGAGGACAGCATCACGATGAAATCTTTGCTAACTGAAGATTGGGCCAAAGTTTTAATAGAAAGGGCCTCCGAATCAGCAATTAATATACAGAATTCGAGCCAGTTAGAAAGCATGGAGACTTATGACTTGTATGAAAATGGCTTCACAAACAATGAAGCTAAGACTGACATTAGGAGAATGGAAATGGTTGTGATTTTTCTATAATTTTTCAAGTTAAACTTCTTTGCGTAGTTTCTTTATCATGGACTAACTGTTTCACTCTTCTGCGCAGCTGTTTCATTTCATCATATCATCTTTGAAGTCCGGTAGATCTTCATTTTTGCTGGACTTAATTGTTGGACTTCTGTATCCTGTTATTTCCTTGCAGGTACTTAAAAGAAGTTTTTTTATTTGCCAATTTGTTTTGTAACAATTATAGTTTTAGAATCCAGTAACCTTCTATGCTAGAGCACTCATATGCTGATTTTTGAGCGAGGTAGCTGCTTTTGGCATGTTCTTTTGCTTCAACATAGGACTGCATTACTATATTAATGCAAGCCATTTGATCTGTTACTCTGTAGTTGTATCTTTTATTTTGATAATTTATCATCAGTGGTGAGAAAAGTGGGTAATAGTGATGTGTTCAACGCTCTAGAAAAGCTAACATTTGACCTAACGGGGCCTGAAAATAGAATGCATACCCGTTACCAACCTTATCATCTATGGTTTTATTGAGAGCCTAGCCTATTGTTGTGTTGAGCTCTTAGCAATTTGGTGAACTAAAACTTCTTTGTTTCATCGTTAATATCTTTTCATGCACGCTCCACTCCATATGGCCAGGGAAGGAAAAAGATCCCCTCTAGTTACATTGCTCTTCTTGTGTCGTAATTTGCGGTCTTTGGACCCTTTAGATAAAATTTGCTAATGGAAAATGATAAAGGCGTCCGTACAGGTATTACTACACCCGGGACTATGGTTTGCTGCTTTAGCAACCTTGTATTTCATCAAATTTGCATTTTGTTATGTAGTGAGGATATGGAAAAAACAAATACTTTAAACCACCATTATGATGTGCTCGTTCTTTGAGCTTAATAAAATGTAATTATACTGGTCTTGTTGACAACCGTTATCAACGCCCAAAAACAAATACTTTAAACCACCATTATACTGGTCTTGTTGACAACCGTTATCAACGCCAAGTTTTTGTCCTAGTTCCTTAGCAAATTCAGCCACCTAACTGCAGTTAAATTTTGGTGTTATGTGCACTAGTAGTTGTGCTGGCTACTGTGTAAGGATAGAAAAAATATCTTTAAGAAATTTAAAGGAAATAAAATTGGTTAATCACCTGTATATGAGGAGACTTTTTTTCGAATCACAGTTTAACTGCTATGTATACGGTCTGCTTATAGTAAAAAAAAAAGAGCATCTTGATAAAGTTGATTTTTCAGTTACTTAATTGCTGGGCCAACATAAACAGAGAAGAATTCTTGTTCTCTGTGAACCACCTATGTGGGATTCGTTATTTGAGTTTTTTAAGAAAGGTCAGATAATTGGTTTGGCTTTCTCAAAGGAAGTTCACCTTAAATCAAGAAGCCTGACGATCTGTAGGAAATTATGTTCATCCCTGACTACCTTTCTGCAAAATGTTTTTAGGATGATTTGATTCATCTTTTCAATGTGTATTAGAGTATCTCCTTCACGCCATTTGTATGCAGGAAACATCTGATAAAGATTTGTCAACATTGGCAAAGGCAGCTTTTGAATTGTTGAAGTGGAAGATTTTACCTCGTCCATTTCTTGAAAATGCTGTATCTGTGATCCTTTCTTCTGTCAATGACTCCAATTGGCGGACTAGATCAGCATCCCTCTCATATCTCCGTACCTTCATGTACAGGTTGGTATTTCTGCTTACCCAACTTTTTGTGCAACTTAATTTTCACGAAGTGTGCCATTTTACCTACATAATTTTCATGAATGGTTGTTCTTCAAATTTCCTTTTTCATGTTACTTTGTTGCTTATTTTTTCTTTCATATTTCTCTTGTTTTATTGACATTATTCACCAGCACTTCTGGAGTTAGATTGGGTGGTTAACATGAAAATCGTCTCAAGAATATTATTGCATAAACTTTTATGGTGAAGACTTAAAAATGCAAAATTTATAAAATTGCAATTAATACCATTAATTCATAGCTTAGTTGAGCATGACAAAAATGGCAAAGCTAATATAAATGTGTCATAAATTTTGGAAGAATAATTGAAGAAATGATTATATTATACACTATAATCAAGATATATTTTTTTAATTCAATAATTTAATAGAACAATTCGAGGTTTAAAATAAGTGTTTTGTTTTTCTTTTACTCATATAGACACTAGTATATGCTAGACCTCTGACTTCACATTATAGTTGGAGACAAATCACCCAATCACTAAGCCAAGTGGACTGTACAAAAAAAAAAGATTTGTTATGATAGTAATAGATTATTCATATTTATAATAAACTTTAATTAAAATTTTTTTTGGATAATTTTTTATTTTGCATAATGTTCGCTCATATTTGAACTTAAATTTGAAGTCGGTTTCTTAGAAATATATATATGTTACTCGAGTTGAGCCAATTGACAACGAAAATATAACTTTTATTATTGAAACCTAACAGAGATTACAACCAAAGACACTCAGAAATAGGAAAGAACAAAATGCAAACACTTAAACTAGGGTGGATTTTGGGTTGGTGGAGGTGATCAGCGAGCAGGGTTAGGTCCTCCAGTGAGGTAGCAAGGGTGGGGGAAAGGCTAGAAGACATGGCGGTAGCATAGGTGTGTGATTAACCTTCAGGGGGAACTGCAAAGCTACAAGAACGACAGATAAGTGCGGTTGTTATCCTGGTTGGGGGCAGCAATAAAGAGGGGGTTGGACAACAAAGAAGTGGTTGGGAGGGGCTGTTATGGGCTGCTGCAACAATGGAGGGTGGTCGGGAGAGACATGGGGAGGATGCATAATAGGATTGAGAAGATAATCACCAAATGGAGACCAGGATACAACCAAAACATCATCTGAAACTCTAGGATATGACTTTCGAAGGTAAGAAGACACGTCCACTACTGTCCCGATACAAAACACACAAAACTATTCCTAGATTCCAAGGAAAGTAAATTTATAAAAATAGGATAACTAGGAGTGGCCTAAGTGGACCGGTAGACTCCTTCACTGGGACAACACTTGTACTTTTTCGATCCAAGTACAACATCCGGGTTGTTACTTCTTTTGTGGGATTTCCGCGTTGGGAGCAGTGGGTGCTCTCGTATTGGTTCCGAAGATTGGGGAGCTTCAACTTCATCCTTCAAAGCTTCTGCATCCTTATAATAGTCAGATCAACCCCAATAAAGGTAGCAGAAATGTTGTCAGCTCCCAGTACATCAATTTTAAAGTTGTCATCCCAAAGCACATTCTGATAGAATAAGTGTCCATCCACTTTCGACACAACTTGAGCTGGAGCTGCATGTCGACTCTAGATTCCCACAAGTCGAATCTTGAGCAATTAAATATATAATCTGCTTCTTTCACTCTGATACATGTCCAAGTTTATCTGGTAAACAAATATGTTGGGAGGAATCAACTCTAGTATGAAATCTATGACAGATTGAACTACACTAAAGTGTAACCACTTTGGTGATGCATCTTTTTCTTAGAAAGGATTTGGATCCTATTATAAGATATTTTTTTCTGCAAAGCACTTAAGGCGCTTCCAACAATGCGGGTCATCCCTCCTATCTGACCATTTGTTTGTGAGCACACTGTTGAATTGAATTTGATACTCAAATGACTCCACATGGTCTTTTTGAAATGACCCAAATATTCTTTATCCCTGATGTGTTGGAACTCCCTCAGTATTTTCAACTCAAGAGGCAGACTATGTACTTAGAATTATGAAATGGTTTTATTCGAGGTTGCCCTATGTCCTCGAACTCATGGCCCTTTTGGAAATCCATTGTCAGCCCTACTGATCCTTTTACCAACGCCTGCTAAAAGTTAATTCAAAGCACCGCTATCTCATACTTTGCATGAATGCCTGTTACCTTATACATACTCCCTTCTAGAACAATTATTTGTTATTCAATTGGAGTCGCTCTCTTAGGGTCAACTGAACTTGTTGATGTCTCTTTCTATTTGGCTGAAAGTTGAGAATCCTCTCTGAAATCTTCATCTTTTCCCGAATCACTATTTATTTCTTCAACTACTCCTTGATCGGTGAAATAAATTTTTCTTCTAGTTGTGTAATTTGATTCAATATGCTCAGAACCATTGAAATTAAAATATTTTTTGACTGTGATAGATTTGAGAATGCGAATTCGTTTCACCTGTTCTCCACTCTAAACTAATGTCTCCTCAGGTGGGGTCAGCTCAAATATTTTGATGAGTATATTCTTGATGCTTGATCTTGGGATTGAACTCTGTCTCTAAGATGTGGGTCATCTGATAATATTATTTCTCCACTTTTAAAGCTAGGGTCTTGTCGGCCGTTTTTTTTAACTTCGTGATTTGAAAAAAAATATGTTTATGTGATTTTGAAAATAATTTAAATATGAATATAACCTTTTTTTATTTTTAAAAGTAACATTTTAATTTTTAAAATAAGTGAGACCAAACGAGTCTCACATTTTAAATAGTTTAGATGATTGAATACAATACTACAAGTAATACACTTATCTCGAAGAATAAATATATCACTTGTAATAGAGATTCAATCACCTAAACTAAAAAAATTGTGACATCCGTTTTGGTCTGCGAAATATTTTATAAAAATGCCAACAAGTTCCCCTACCTAATACGAGGATTATATAGGGTTTATTTTATCTGGATTCCAGGTTCCCTAGTTATATAGATCTTAAATGATCGAAATCACTTAAGAAAACTCTCCATTAAGATCAGGTGGTTTTGCCTTCAAGATTTCAAAATTTAGGTTTTCATGATTGGACATGAGAAAATTAAATGGGAATGACTCAAAATAGGAACAATTATTTAAGGAATCCAAAGGGAAGAAAAGTAGGGGATATCACAGATCCGGGGAAAACCCCGATGAACTCCCAACTATCCTATTGTTTGGCTTTATGTCTTTTGAAATGATTTAATTTTGATATTTCAATAATGCAAATTATTTAGAATTTAGGACTTATGTTTACACAATATCGGACTGTGCAAATAACCTAGAAAGATAGGAGGATTTACACCGTACCGCACGGTAACCTCGGAATTCTAAAGTGTTAAGACTTATAATTGCTCAACAGAGTTGTGCAAAAGCCTGAAGGGTGATCCTATGAGTTGTTATTTAAACTAAGGGAAGTGTTTTGTGATGTGAAGACGTTTATGTGATGTGTTTTGATGTTTTGTTGTTGCAAATCTACCTTAAAATTGTACCTTAAAGTTGTTCCTCTTCGCGTTGCCCATGATGTTCGCTCCAAGCTTTTTGTAGTAGCACCTCCGGGTTTAGTTTTGGTTTTGAAAATGCACCTAGCCACTAGGTTATCATAAACTAAGGCATAGTGTATATCAAAATAACTAAACATGCAGTATAATGAAAAGAACAGTATAATGTATAATATAAGTTAAACCTGTACACCTGGGAGGTTCATTGCTCCTTTAAGTATAGTTATTTTGCGCTGTGTGAAAGGAGAAATTACGACCTGAAAAACTTGAGAAAATAAGTAAATAGAAGGAAAAAAATAAACAAATGAAACAAAATACAATATCACATATCAATGATCATGAATAAGAGATTTATATGTGATATTTGGGATGTCCCCAATCGCTACGAGGATCTGAGTGTAAGACAAACTCAAATCCCGGAGCATTGGGTTTCAGTTTTGGTCAAGTTAAGACAAGAATTTCATTATTTGATTTAATTAAATCAGTCATGAATCACAATCTAGTGCATCATCGTGTCTAGTGTCCTAATTATTTCACAAACTGTGGTAAGATGTTTGGCTTCTTAGGTTTATTTGAAAATTAGGAGGATGAATTCTCTCAGGGTGTGCTCCTAAGACCTAGGAAGCCTACACTTTAGTTTAAACTTGAAGTGTCTAACTTCAACTAAGTGCTTTTCAACTAACCCTCAAACTTCTTTAGATTAAGCTTAGCTCACCATTAAGCTCCTAAAACCTAGGGGGGTAAACCTATAGTTTTGGCTAAAAGATTGTGAAGTGTGCTTCAAACCTAATTAGAGCAATTGGATTTAAGTTTATTCAAAACTTAGGAACCTAAATGCAAGTCTACTAATATTTTCAATCCATGTCCCTTATTGTTATCTAAATTCTTAGTTTCTTCCAACCCCCAAATATTCTTCCAATTTACAGTTTTATCTTTCATATGCAAAAAGGAACAATAGATGATTCGCTATTCTATCCCCCTTTAGGTTTTATCACATCGAAGATCCAAATCTTATTTATAATTTTCTCTCCCTTTCTCTCTTCCTCATATTTCCCTTAAGACTGTGAATCATTTCTGAATATAATTAAATAAAAAATTCTCATTTTTAACTTGACCGTTAAAAAAAAGAAAAACAAAACGAACGAAAAGGAGACCGATCCATTTTTAAAATCAAGTCAAATCAGTGAAGCTTAAAATGAAATCATGAATGTATCGGTCTAAAACGTTTAAATTCGTTAAAAAGAAAATTATCGGATCAATCCCGAGAAGGATATCCTTTCCAAATGTCAATCTTGCCATTTCCAAACCCCTCATGAATTCAATTTATATCAAGTTTACAATTTCTTGAAACAAAGTTTCAAGAACTTGTCATATGTCACAAGACAAAAGAGAATAATCCATAGGGAATGAATTTCCAAATTTTCAAAAGCTATACCAATACCAATTCCATTCAACTCCATTTTTAAGTAAAAGCTCTTTTCTTTTCATCATTTTTTTTATTTCATAAACATGAACTTATAAGTGTCCAAGGTAATAGAGAGAAACAACATCTATTTCAATCCATTCCACCAAGAAATCACAAGTTAAAGCTTACGGGTAAGGCTCACAAAAGGAACAAAATCACCACAAAACCAGCCATCAAATAGCCACCAAACAACATCTATATGGGCCCAATCACCAACTACCTGAGTGCAAACAGTAATTACAACACCCAACAACTAACTACAACAATTAATGACACTTTTAAGCTTCCATACTGCTCCAAACAACAATTCTGAATTTCCTACAGCCAACAACAGCTTCCTACAATTTTGCTACAACAAATCTAGCAGTTTAAAAGCTCCCAAACAATCATTAAATTAGCCCCAAATAAGCTTACGGGCAGAGCCAGGAAAAGGGGCAACCTGAGCCCAATACAAGAGCAAACCAAACCCAGAAATAGTCCAAAACAATAATAGACTTCAGACAATATAAATCATCAAAAATAGAGCCCAAACTGAATCTAGGAAAAGGGCAAATCGAGTCCAGCACATGGGCAAGCCAAGCCCAAGGAATGTTCCAAAACAACAAAGGATTTCAACCAACATAAGTCACTAAAAAGAAGCCCAGACCGAGCAAAAGAAAGGGGGAAATAGAGCCCAACACAGGAGGGCAAACCAGAAAATATTTCCAGCATAAACTTGATTTCAAAAAGAGTCTAAACCGGACCCAACAAGTGAATCAAAATAGAAAATAATCAAAATAGAAAATATTTTCCAATATTTTCCCTTAGAGTTTTATATTCCAAAATATTGTGCCAACATGTCTCGAATGGGGTCAAATAACAAGAAACATATAAATATACATGCATCTTTACAATCAACATGTCATCAAGCTTTAAAATGAATTCCAGCATTTAATTGAATAAAGCAACAATAATAGAGAGCCTTAGAATCAAAACTCAAACTATCATTTCACATATTTCAAATAGTCAACTATCATTTCATGACAATCACAAGAATGTTCCAAAATTTCCTTTATCATGCATTTCGATTCAGAAAGCAAGAGAAAGCAGACACATTTCACTTCATCTTGTTGATTCAAGGAGATTAGATCTCAAAAGCAGCTATAAACTTTTACTTCCACATGTTTTAAAAGAGAGAGGAAATATTTTCAGGTGCACTAGAAGATGTATGTGAGGGCAAACATAAAAATCTAAAAGCATTGCACAACATGTTTGTAAATATTGGAGCTTTAGTGTGAGGTATATAAGCATATAAAAATCAGGTGGTAAGCATGTAAAGGTCCCATTGTATTAACACCTATCTCTCAGCTTTTACATTTATGCCACACAGTTTCAGATTTTTGCAAAACAAGCCACCCAAAGATTTCAGATTTTTTGCAAATTGAGTACTAACGGTCTCGGAATTTTACAAATTAACCACTGAAAGTTCCATGAAAGGATAAGGCTACCAGCTAACACCATAGGCCTACAGGATTCTCTGAAAAGTCAAATATGAACATCTCCAAAGAATAAAATGTATCATTCCAAACCAAGGAAAAGGCAGGTGATTCACAGCAGTGTCAATAAGAACAAACACAACATTTGTAGAATGCATGCAGATTGTTACAAAATCAAACCTGAGATGCTCAAACATGATTGGTACAAGCAGAAGTTAAAAAACCACATTTGTTAAAATCACAGTTCCGACACCTATCTGATAGATGATTTGCCTTACATAGTCTCATATAGCATATTTAAATATTAAATGTAGTGATCATACCTCAGTTTATCTCCTCAAAATGCTCACTGGACCAAGGTCTCCACCCTCTCAGAATTTCAGCCAACCCTAGACCTCCCAAATTAAAGAAGAAGGAAAATAGCCTTTCGAACAGCAAAGAAAAAAAATGTAGCTTCTTCAACAACACCCCAAAGCCACTCTCCTTTTTCTCCAGAAATTTTCAACAACCCCCAAGCCACAGAGGATGAAAAGAACAAGTAAGAATGAAATCAGAAGAGATTTTGGGAGCACCTCCCCACTCTCAGAAATTTTGGCCAACCTTCGACCCTGCCCCAAATGGGGTTTTTTATAGCAAAGAAAGGAGAAAGGAGAAGAGCAGCCACCTACCAGCCTCCCTAGTAGCCGAATTAGGTAAAGGAAGAGGAGAACTGCATTTAGAGCGGAGGAAATGCGGCCTAGGGCAGAGGAAGAGCCGGCCAGGTGGAACTTCGCAGTTGGAGGGCTGCTCGGTCGAGTGGAGCTCGAAGAGGCGAGCCGCGTGCACGAGGCGGGAGCTAGGGCACGGGCGGCGGCCAGGCTCTCGGTCGAGGCAGAGAAATGTCGCGCATGGGTAAGGATCAAATAGGAATTAGGGTTATAAATCCTAATATTATAAATAATAAATATATAAAATATTAATATTTCTTAAAAATAAAAATTTGATTCGTACTTTTTTTGTGCGTCACAACACAACAAAATCGTACTTTTTTTTGTGCATCACAACACAACAAAATAAATGTTCCTTTTAGGTAATTCTGACGTTCTAGACGTGCTGGCACGATCCGTTTAGCCGCCGAAAATCGTTTTAATGAATTCATCAATTTGCGTGCCAATTTTCTCGTGTCGAAAATATGACAATATGAGTGTCCTTTCCTACTAAAATTGGTGTTCCGAACGCGTTGACACAGTCTATTTTATTGTCGGAGGTCGTCCGGAGAAGTTCTCATTTTCACCCGTCCTTTTAGGTTCAATTGAAGACTGTCCTCGTGCAATTTTGTGAATTTTGTGCATTTGGTGTGTGTATGTGACGAAAAGTCGTGACGATGTTTTCCTAGGGCTTGGAGTTCTACTAAGAACTTTTCCCTTGAGTCTTCACAAAATAGTCCATAATCGCTCGTTGATAAGACTAACCGCTCGTTCATAAGACGATGATCTTGTGCCATAAATGTTAGACATAAAAGAAAAATAAAAAGTGGTTAGAATTTCTAAAAGGGTGGCTTGAGGTGATGCCTAATTAAAAATTGGCTTCAATTTAATCAACTTAAGGAAAAAGATTTGGACACATTTTTAAGGAAAAAGAAATGAATCTCGAAAATGAGGTCAACAGGTCTAAACATTCTTCTTGTAAAGAAGCATCTCTCATTTCCTTTTAGACCATGTAGTAATTTTGCTCTTCCCTTCTCGTTGGCAAAAAAATTTAAAGTTGGCCCACCATTGAGAAGCACTTTTCCTTAACTTGTTGGCAACTAATTTTACCATTCCGTTAGGTGTGATATTTTGGCTTTCAATGCCACATTTTGTTATCCAGAGCCACTTGATGAACTCATCCATAACCATGTGATCGTCAGAAAATAACAATTCCACCTTTACTTCAAAATCTTGGCTCCTTCAATATTTCATGCCAAATCTGTGGCAGGCATAGTGGTTCTTCATTTTGGGGATCAAATGAAATTAGCGTGACCCCCAGGATGGTCTCCTATCAACGGTGGCGAGCCTTTGTTGCGCTTGGGGGATTTTCCACTACATACCCTCCATAGAAATCTACTGGACACTTCTTTATGGATTTCTCATAAGCAGTATCGTGTCATTTCCTCTCAATTAGGTTTCAGGCAGTTATCATTTGAGCGATATGATTAGAGTTTGGGTGTGGGTAGGTGGAAGGAGGTGTGTAGGGGTGATGCACACGGTAAGAAAAAAATTTTTAAATTTTTGGGTGGAGATGGGGTTAGGTATTGGTGGATGCTAGAAATCCTACGAGATAACTAGGATTAGGATGCTTTTGATATCAATTGATACCAAAATTAATCCGAATGAGAACAACAATAAAAACAACAACAAAACCTTAATCCCATTACGTGGGGTCGGCTACATGAATCATTTTTTCTCCATTGTGTCTTATTTAGAGTCATATTTTCATTTAGTTCTAATAAATTAAGATCATTTTTTATACAATAAGCCCAAGTCTTCCTAGGTCTACCTCTTCCTTTTTTAACATAAGTCCAATCTAAAACATCTACTCTTCTAATCAAATGATTAGATGGTTAACGTTTAATGTGACCAAACCATCTAAGACGACTAAGATGATTCTACAATTTTGTCCGTCTCAAGCTACACCAACCGTATCACGGATATATTCATTTCACATTTTGTCTCTAAGTGTAAAGCCACTCGTCCACCTAATCATTCTCATCTCGACAACCCTTAACTTAGTATTATGCTTCTCTTTTAAAGACCAACATTTAACACCACTGAACATTGCAGGTCTCACCACTATCTTAAATAATTTTCCTTTCAGTCTTAGCGGCACTTTTCTATCACACAAAAGGCCCAAAGCATTCCTCAACCTCAACCAACCAACTTGAATTCTACCATTAACATTCTCATCTATATCACCTTCGCTTTGAACAATAGACCCTAGATTTCTCAATCGTTCACACTTTTTAATAATTTGATCACCCAAAGTCACACTTTTGTCAGTAGAGCTACTACTACTAAAATTACATTCCATATATTCAATTTTAGTTCTACTCAAATGAAGACCTTTATATTCCAATGTAAACCTTCATAATTCAAGTTTTTTCTAGGTTTTTTCTCTCGTCTTATCAACGAGAAGGACATCAACGGGTAAAAGCATACACCAAGGTACATCCTTCTATAAATGTCCAACAAGACCATCCATAACTAAAGCAGAAAGATATGAGCTTAAAATGATCCCTGATGTAATCTAAGAGAAGTAGGAAAATATTGGTCTATCCTCCTTCAGTTCGAACACAAGTAACAACTCTAGTATACTTATCTTTAATGACTTGAATATAAGTCATATCAACACATTTCTTCTCAAGAACTCTCCAAAGGATATCTCTTGGAACCTTATCGTAAGCTTTTTCTAAATCAATAAAAATCAAATTTAGATCCTTTTTATTATCTATGAACTTCAGCATCAAACCTCTCAATAAATGTATAGCTTCCATAGTAGACTTGCCGAACATAAATGTGCCGAACATAAATTCAAATTGATTATGAGAAATCTTTGTACTGTCTTAACCTATGTTCAATTACCCATAATTTTAAAGAATGATAGACCAACTTAATTTCTTTATAATTTGTACACTCTTATGCATCCCATTATTCTTAAAAATGGGAACCAAAATGCTCTTCCTCCTCTCCTCAGACATCTTTTTTGTTTTTAAAATAATATTAAAGAGTTTAGTAAGCCATGAAACTCTTAAATCTCCTAAATATTTCCGCACTTCAATTGGGTTATCATCAGGTCCTACAGAGTTTTCACCATTCATTTCAATAGAGTCTTTTCAACTTCTTTTTTACTAATGTGACGATAAAAATGAAACATTTTATTATTTTTAACGATATTAAGAACAATAAGGTCGATCATATTTTCAGAAATTTCATTAAAAAAATTTATCAAAATTACTCACCTACCTATGTTTAATATCTTTTTCTAAGAAAAATACTTTTGATTTTCATTTTTAATACACTTTGCTTGAATTAAATTTTTACCTTTCTTTTCTCTTTGTTTGGCTAGTTTATACATATATTTTTCTCTCCTAAGTATCTAATATATTATAAAGATCACTAAAAATTGAATTTTTAGCGTCACAGATTGTTATTTTAGACTTCCTGCGAGCCGTTTGATGTTTTTCTCAGTTTTCTAAACTTTTACATTTAAAACAATTCTTATAACATAAATTCTTATATTTGATATTTTATCTATTTTTGCACATTATTATTCCACCACAAACTATTTTTATTTATAAAAACTTTTTTTTGTTGATTATCCAAGTATATGTTTTGCTACTTGTTTAATAGTATTTGTTACTTTATCCCACATAACATTTGTTTCTTCTTGAAACATCTCAGATTTTAAAATCTTGAATTTTACTTAAAAAAATAATTTTATTTGTGTTATTTAGGTTTCTCTATCTAATTCTACGATGACGAGTCATGATATTTTTTATTTTATAACTCTTCATCTTGAAATCTAGAACTAATAATCAGTACTTGGTACTTAAATCCTCACTTGGAATGACCTTACAATCTCGACGATCTCGATGATCCCTTCTTCTTATAAGAAAGTAATCAAATTGTGTTTTATTTGATTCATTTTTATAAGTAATAAGTTGTTCATCTCTTTTCTTGAATAAAATATTAGTAATAACAAAATCATACGTTAAAATAAAATCATATTATCTTTCAAACTCCTATCTATAATTACACCTACACCATTTCTAGTGTGTCTCTTATCAGAATACCAAAGTTTAAAACTTAAACTATCAATCTCCTTGGCCTTTTCTCTAACTCATTTAGTTTCTGCAATATATAAGATATTAATTTTTCTATGAATCATAATTTCAACTAGTTTCATTAATTTACCATTGAGAGTACCTATATTCTAAGATCCTATTATAATATTAGTTTCATTAGTTTCATAGACTAATTTCTTTACCCGCATCCATCCGTAATATTAGTTTAGCGCCCCTTGCACCATTTTCATTGTATTCAAGCTATACAACGCATCGCTTCTAGGGGACGTTCTAGCAATTACACAATGATAAAAAAGATTCATGTTATGATTTTTTCGATAAATTTTACGCTTACTGTATTCAAGCTGTACAACGCATGGCTTCCAGGGGACGCTCTAGCAATTACACAATGATCAAAAGGATTCATGTTATGATTTTTTCGATAAATTTTACGCTGGTTGTTGATTACCTAACGCAACCCTCCACTTTTCACATCCAGAATTGGAACCAGCAATGATAGTGTTAGAATTAACCCAAATGAGAATGAAAATGAAAATTTTATTATTGAATTCAAATAGAGATTATAACCAATGACACTCGGAAATAGGAAATAGAAAAGACATGAAATAAACACTCTAACTTGGGTGAATCTCGGGGTTGTTGAGGTGATTGACAAGTTTTTGGTCCTTCAGAGAAGTGGCAAAAATATGCTCAAAACACAAGATGTGTTTGGGTTGCCTTCCAAGAAGTGTTTGGTTTAATATCTTCAGCCTAACCTAATGTTAAATCAAATCTAAAAGTCTCCCTCTTTAATCAAAATTTCATTTCAATAATCCAAACATTATCTTGTGTTTCTAGGGAGGCAACCCAAGCATTACACGTATTTTTTTTCATCTCAACCCCTTGTCTTAATGACCTCAAAAATGCAATAAAAAACGTAACTAAGAACATAAAAAAAAAATCTATTTTGCATATTCCTTGTCAAAATGAGTTTCATACTGTGAGACAAACTCAATGAACTTAAAATTAAATTTATTTGGGATGGTAGAATGTGCAGATCATGTTGAAAATTGTATTTCCACAATATTTGTTAGAAAAATAGCACCAAGCCTTTGTGTAGATTCTTATACTAGGAAATTTTAATGGACCACAAAATAAACACAAATAAGATCAAAATAATTTGATTAAGAAAGTAGGGCTTTGAGGAATTTCTTTATCTTCCTATTTCAACTTGAAGTAGCCCATGACTTTTTATCGTCTCAAGTTCATCAAATTTCTAGACTATTAATCAACTGGATAGTTTCGAGACCTCCACTTAATATCATAGCGATAGTGAGTGTAGACCTTCTAACTATTATGTGGTTTGATGTATCTTAAAATCCTAAAGGTTTATGTTGTTTAAGTCTATGGAAAGTTTAGTTGATGTTCATCATTCGCTTCATATTTTTGTCTTCTCTTGATCTCCTTGAAGGTTGACAGCTGCTCGATCTCATCCCCACTTAGTTCTATGAAAAGGGGAAAATCATGCCTTAGGATCCCTATCCTATGTTCTTGTTGTTTATTGTTGTGATCCTGTGAACTGTATTTTTAAATGATATTTATTATCAAAGTGATTAAAAGAGTGGATTTTATTTTATGTTAAGTGATGTCGGTCAAGATCTCATGATTCCATCGTCCCGACATCGCTGTTAGGTTTGAATTTACTTTGTCTAAAGAAGTTGTTAGACTTCTTTGGACCGGAGAGCTCTTGTTAGAAACCATGACTTGTCTCATCCGAAAAATCCTCTTAAATCCAAAAGAGTGAATTATTATGATTGTGTTATTTTTTATTTTTATATTTACTATTATTATTTATTTATATATAGATACATATATTTTAAAATATACTCGTCTGTATGTTCTTTAGAGAACATACATCAGGGTTTGGTTTACTATAGCTTATAAGATCTCTCAAATCACTAGGGAAAGTGAATGCGGCTCTTATGAACTCAATTATTAAATTTTTTTTAAAATTTTAATTGTTTTATAAATTTTTATGAATTCTTTTATTAAGAAATATGTAATTTTTATGGCTTTAAATATTTTAACTTAAATAATTTCAAAATAGTGTGAAATAATTTTTTATAAATGTGTTTTTGAATTAAAAAAATGTTGAGTTAACTTATTGTTAAATTTAGTATTTTATTTAATTTTTTTTGAATTGTTTTACTTTTAAGGTAATTTTCTTGAAAAATTCAGAGTAAATTTAAATGACCCCGAAAAGGCTTAAAATCTTACCAAGACATTATGAATGTGATTTTAAATAATGTTAAAATTCTCCAAGTCCTTTCAAGTTCATCTAAATTTTTCATGAATTATTGAATTTATCGGCCAATTTTAAAATAGAAAATAATTATAAATATTAATAATTTAAAATAAGTTTTGGATACCCTTACTCATGATTCAATTAACATATGGGTGAAGATCTTACTCAAATTGGAATTTTATAAAGAAAGGTATTCAACTTTTACCAGAGGGGTATAATTGTAAATATTTAAGTTGATACTTAAATCGCCTTCATTTAACCCATCAATATATTTTTTTAAGGGTTCTTACTTAGTTGATTAATAATTAACTTCAGTAAGTTAGCCTTCATGATTTATATTTTTAGCTCTAAATAAATGAAAGGGGACTTAGGGTATATTTTGTAATTTTAAAGGTGTTGGCAAATCTACCCCTAGATTAGGTTAAAACTTATAAATTTTTGTAGTGTTTGATTGTTTATATCTTATTTAAGTACTTTAATTTTGAGTTATAGGTGGTCCATTATGAGTCTTTGTATCTTATTTAAGAACTTTAATTTTGAGCCCTGATAATTTTGAGTTATAGGTGGTCCATTATGAGTCTTTTAAAGTTTTAGGGATAAATTTGCAATTTATGCAGTATTCTTGATTTTCATCCAAATGATTACATGAGTCTTTCCAATTTGTGCTAGGAAGCTCAAATTAGAGAATTACATGTTTCCAAATCACAAATTCTGCCACTTAGTCATCCAAAAATTTATATCTTTTAATCTTCATCAATTCACAATTTTACATTTTTACTTTTATATAATTTTAATGTACTAATGGCTACCCTATTTACCTCATTGTATTTCAAACACTTAAGTAAACATCTTATCATGACTTTTGCCTGAAAGCTATAGTTTGTAAGTTGAACATTTACAATTTCCCCCCTTAGGATAATCACCTTGCTAATATATTTTTACTTTCTATATTTATTTGAATTAGTAATTATGAAATTATAAGGAAAATTCATTTAGCTATTTACAACATGTTTTCTGTTCTTGAAAATTTTACAGAGGCATCCTATAATAGTTTTCTATGATCAGAAAAAATTGTCATTTTGATTTCTATCTAAATTTTTATGATTTTCATATTTTTTTTTTCTTTGTTTTCAGGTTATTAAAATATTTATAATTCACTTCATGGCATTATTTTTTATTTTCATTTTTTCTAGATACCTTTGGTCTTCATGAGTTTAACATATTTTTACTTTTTCAATTTTTTTGATTTTGATTTTATTTTCAATAAATATTTTATTAAAACAGTGGCATCATGTATAAAAAAATTATGGGTTTTGAGGTTCTAACTGTCCCATTATCTTTATAAAATCAAGGAACATTCCTCACAACAGAGGGAATGAACCCTCTAAATTTCACATTTCTTTGATTTTAATTTAATTTTTTTATAATTTAAATACCTTCTAGATATTTAATTAATTAAAAATTAAATATAAGTCAATTATATTTATTTTTATTTTTATTATTTTCTCTTATGCTCACTAAGTTCATATATTTTTATTTTATTTTAAATTTATTTTTATTTTTATTATTTTCTCTTCTGCTCACTAAGTTCATATATTTTTATTTTATTTTAATGATTTTCCTTTGCTTAGATATGAATTTTTAAAGTTGTTGTGCATTTTCTGTATTTAAATAATTCGAAAATTCTCTATTTTGCTACTTAACCAAGCGGCAACCGTGTCAACCTCGGAGTCGTCGAAGTTCTATGGGGCGTTTTCCCATTCGATGTGCTTTACACCTTAATCGCTAACTCAGCCAGCTTCGCGTTCCTCTGATCCTCATCGTTTCGTCGTCCAACCCAGTCTGTGCCATCCGTTTTGAATACGCGGAAACGGACGACATTCGTTCTTCGTCCCTAAGAGATTGTGACTCGAGAACCGTTTGTGTTCCAATCTTAATATCTCACTCGATTCTCATCCAAATTGCATGGGGTTTGTTTCTACATCTTCATCTACATGAAATGAACCTATCTATAAGCTTAGGTGGACATGAATTGTTGAGTCTCTTCACAAAGGCCCAAACTGAGGACCCGAGTTCAAGAAGTGTGACCTCGATTGGATTGATTGAGTAGCTTCGTGTGGACATGACACACCTCCTCCTCGCTCTATTTTGCGCTAAACTTTAGCCTAGGTATGACCCAAATGAAAGGGTGGTTCTGGCTTGATCTAGAGCTTGTTAGAGGCCTCAGGAAAGGGATTTTAGTTCGGGAAGTGGTTGTGAACTTTATTGAAGCTTTTGGGTGGTTTAAAATGGAGTTTTGAGTGGCTTTGTGTCGAGGCCGTGGAGACCCCTGAAATTCAAAGATGAAAATAGGGTGATGGGGGCAGTGTAAAGGCTTGAAAGGATGGGGATGAGCCGCTAAGGGCTGTAGGGAGATTGTGAGAGCAATTTGGCAGGGCTTCGCTAGTGTTTGTGCACTCTCCTATTTTTGGCTTTGGGTGTGATTTTGTGCTTTAAGGTGAAGGGTGGTTTTCGAGCAAGCTTCCACTACCGGCCATGTTTGATGGGAGAGGCTTTGGTAGTCACCATCTTGTTGTCGGAGTCGGTGATAATGCATGGGGAAGATATTGGGGTTGTACCATGTGCATGTTGGTTGATTTTGGAATGAACTAAAGTTTGCTAATTTTGTCATTCTTTGGTCTTTATCATAAAAAGGGTTGTACTTTCCCATGACAATGATTGAGCTTCATGGGGACTTGGACTTGTTTAAGTCTCAATCACGGAGATGTGGGTCTTGGCTTCATCATGAATTTGGGTCACCCTTTTGATAGAAGTAACAAAGGGATGGGCGGGCTAAAGCTAAAAAGAAGTTAATGCTCGTCTTTATTCATCATGAGACAAAGTTTTTAATTAATTGACCAAGTGATCTAAGTATTGGTTTTCAACTTAAATTTGATCTTGCATTTGGCGTATAGGTTTGGGTTCATGGCTTAGTGGGATTAGGTTTAGATTTGTTGGATTTTGGGACTTTTGGATTTTATGATGGTGGGCCTTAAAAATTAATTTTGTGGAGTTGAGTTTACTCCATGACTAATTTAATTTAGGCCTATGAATGTGGTGAATCAATATGGGGGTGTGAATGTGTGTGTGAATGTGAATATGTATATTTATTGTTGTACCATTTCAAAGAATTAAATCCCTAAATTCAAAGGGTCTTTCTAAGACATTTTCCATTCCTTGTAGGAACTCAACTTGAGTTTTAATGTGTTGGTATCAATCAACTCAACTATTTGTTGAGGATTTTAAGATCACACACATGATACCACAAGGAGCCAACAAGTTGTTTGAATTTTTGTGGTGTGGTTCTTAATACTAGTTTTCTAAGAGAGTCAGTAGCGAAGCCCTATGTCTATATCTTAGGCTCTAAAGAGAGAAATATACCTCACAAAAAACGATGTCAACAAATAGACCCTCAATAGGTGTGGTGTGCTAAAGAAGCACAATGTGCGTATTGGCATTGACCGAAGCGATCAACAGAACCTGAAGGGGATGTCTAAGTGAAGGTACTCAAGACAAACTACAGATCGAACTAGATTGGAGATTGAATTTGTGTTGAAAGTTTGAGAATTTTTGTTGGGGCTTTGAGGTACCTGATGAAGAGTATTGAATGTGATTTTCCTTTAATGTTTTCGATTTTGTTTGTTTGTCCATTTTTTTTTTAAGTTTTCATTCATTTTTATTTGTTTGAGATTTTGTGAGTGATGGTTATCGAAAATTTCTTGCTAAGAATTTGATTGTTTGGTGAATTGATTTGATAGGAAGACTAGTTCAAGCAAAAAAACACAGAGACTCACATTCAACTTGAGAGTTAGTCGAAGGAAATGTTCGTCGCATTGGGAAAGAAGTCCAGGAGGCTTGCTATCTAACCTAAGAGATGACGAAGGAATAGGAAGCTTTTCTTCATTCAAAGGGGTCTTACTCCTATCCTCAAATTTTGATTTTATGGAATTTGTGGAAAATTTATGGAATTTGTGAAAATTTATGAAATTTATGGAAATTTTTGGAAATTTGTGGAAATTTATGGAGAATTTATGGGAACATATGGAATTTATGAAAATTTGTGGAAATTATGGAAAATTGTGGAAATTTATGGGAACTTATGAAATTTTGTGGAATTTATGGAAATTTGTGGACTTAGAATTTATGAAAATTTGTGGGATTTATGGAAATTTGTGAGATTTATGGAAATTTGTGAGATTTATGGAAATTTATGGAAATTTGTGGAGTATGTGGAAATTTATGGAATTTTATGATACTTATGGAAATTTATGGAAATTTAGGGAAGATTTATGGCATTTGCGGAACCTTATGGTATTTGTGGAAATTTAAAAAAGATTTATGGCATTCGTGGAAACTGATGAAATTTGTGAAAATTTATGGAAAATTATACCAACAAGACTAAAGAGATTTAGAGCCTCTTTGGGGCAGCTTATTTGTGCGGGCGGCATTTTCAAAACACCGCCGTACTGTTTATTTTTCGCGTTTTAATAGCTTATCTCAAAACCCCGTTTTGGGATCCATAATAGACGCGGGCGTGGGATCGACCCCGCGTCCCGCGTCTTCATTCAACGTTCAGTAAAATTTCCTCAGTGTGCCCTCGCTGTCTGTCCATACTCAGCTGCCCTCAGAAATCGTGATCGAGCTCTGCATAGTCGCTCCCTGCTTCTTCGACATTCCATCTCTTCCAAGTAAAGGTTGTGTTCTTTGTTTGCCATAAAACTCTGCCCTACCCACTCCCTGCTTCTTTTTTGGCATTCCTTCTCTTCGAGGTAAACTCATCTCCTTTTATTTTTTTCGTTTCTTCTACTACATTGCCCGCTCCTCCGGTCGCTCCCTGATTCTTTGGCATTCCTTCTCTTCGTCAGTAATATGGAAATAATAATCCCGCTCATCCTCCTCCCCTTCTTAGGAGGAGAGCTAGGGCAGAGCTCATTTTTTTAATTTGGCAAAACGTCTTCATCTTCCTCTACTCTATTTTTTTTCTTCAGGTATGCCTGCTTCGCCTCCTCTCCTCCACTCTGCTCCTCCTCCGCTCGTCGATAGTCAATTTTTAAGCCAATATAGACTTCTAAAGATTAACAGTAGAAACTGGTGCAAAAGAAAATCATGAACTGTCCACTACCCTTTTTATTCTTGATTTATGAACCCATTTATGAACCCTTTCATACATGAACCCATTCATACAAAAATCAACAGTAGAATGGACATTGTTTTACGGAGGCGATTGGTAGTTATGTGGTATGTATGTGGTATAATGATGTGCTGAATTTATTTCTGATTGAGGCAGAGCAATGGTATCTGTAGGTTAGCTCTTCCAATAGAAAAGTGGTTTAGATGAGATGCACAACTTTACAACAAATTTTACAAAAAAGCTGCAAAGTTTATAAAGACTTTTTACATTCATGCAACTGGAGGTGATAAATATTTGAAGTGAAATTTGCGCTTGTGAATTTGGCGTACCCATCAGTAGATATTACCTACTTTAAAATTGAAATTACCGCAACTTTAAATTTGAGCATATGAATTGTTTTAAATTTGGCAGCTGAAGTTGCTTTGTTGAAATTTGATTCGATTCTTCTGTTTAGGGTTGTAATGGAAGGTTGTTCTGTTGGCATTAAATATGTAATGGAAGGTTGTTATGTTGACATTACACATGAAATGTTTTGGACTTCAAAGTTTAATTGAGTTGGGCATTTTATGTTTTTCTTCTACACTACATTGCATTAATGCAGTTGATAGCATTAGTTGGGCATTTACATACACACAACTCAACTCAACAGCTTATCCAGAATAAGAGCAGAATGATTTTTTATTCAGAATCAGCTGTTTTTCAAACGCACAAACCAAACAGACAGACACCTTATCCGAATCAGCATATCCGAATCAGCTGCTCATCAGCAGATTATGCGGATAAGTTGCTTATCCACATAAGTTGGATAAGCTGCAGCTACCCCAAACAAACCCTTAATTTAGTCTGGTCAGAAAAGGATGTGAATTTTTATTCTGAATTTTCATTACCCATTTTTTTTAGAGATTTCCTTCTATCATTTGATCTCATTAGCATCTTTTTGTTTGTATCGTTCTTTGTTCATCAATTTTTTGAGTTGAATGTGTGTGAGTATGTATGTGTGTATGTATGTATATTGTTGTACCATTTCAAAGAATTAAATCCCTAAATCTAAAGGGCTCCGTAAGGCATTTTTCAATCCTTGTAAGAACTTAAATTGGGTTTCAATGTGTTGGTCTCAATCAACTTAACTAAGTGTTGAGAATTTTAAGATCACACACGAGACCACAAGGAGCCAAGAAATGGTTTGAATTTCTAAGTAGTGTGAGTTTCAATACTATTCTTCTAGGAGAGTCAGTAGGGAAGTCTTATGACTAGATCCTAGATTCTAGAGAAGGAAACAAACCTCACCAAAAATGGGCTCAACATGCTTGCTCATATATGATATGATTGTGAGTATGACTGGACTTGATGTTATTATTCTTCAAATGTAAATGACCTATTTATGATGAATAACATCAAATTTTGTAGGAAAATATGACAGTCCTACTTAGTTATATTTTAAATAGACCTAGTTATATTTTAAATAGAAGTTATTTAAAATATAACTTCTATTTTAAGTTGAATTGTAGATGGAAGTGAGATATTGAGATTTTAAGTGATTTAATCTATTTATATTTTATTTAAATTATAATTCTTATAAATATTTATCAAACTTGCGTATTGATTGTCATTATAAGGAGTAATTTAAATGTAGAGCTCTGGATTTACTTTAACATTAAATGCTTAGTATCTAATGTTAGTATAAGGCAATGCACAAGCAGAACGTCCAGCAGCAAACATTAATTAGGAGCGTTGGCAAGCAGAAAACACTAAAAAATGGGAGGTCATCTTTTTCGGTCTTTGGGTTTGATTGGGCTGTCTTTTTCATTCTTAGGGTTTGATTGGGATTGCTTTTAATTTTTTTATTTTTTATTTTTATCTTAAAAATATATTTGTTTTATATATTTTTTTAATATTTTTACTTTTTATATATTATAGAGTAGTCTATGTTATATTGACACAAAAATATCTAGGGGATTTTTTGGCAGACCTAAGCAAGGTTTGGAGGAGCTTTCCTCAAGGCTTTTTTCACTCAGCTATCCTCTGCCTGCCAAAAGTTCTTTAATGAGGTGCAGAGCTGATCCTGGTCTCTACCGGAGCCCTCTGCACCCTAATTTAGGGCAATTCCTCAGTATGTGTCCAGGCTGATGACGCCAGAAATAGGTGGTAGATCTAGATAAGCACTTACCCTTCTTCTAGTAATAGGATAACTAGGAATGAGGCCTAGTCTATGAAGCCCAATCTATAATTAGGCGGGATGTTGTGTTTATTTTGAACATCCTAAAAAACTTTTTTGGGCATTTACATGCATACCACCACATTCTAAGATGACAACATCCCGTTGTCATTTTAAATACATAACATCCCACATCTAATTTTCTCTTTGGTTCAATTAAGGGTGGGGGAAAAGCTTGAAGGTGTGGTGGCAGCAAAGGTGTGTGGGTAATCATGAGTTGGAGGTGCGAAGCTGTAAAAACGATAAGTGCGGTTGCTGTCCTGGTCGAGGGCAGCAAGAAATAGAAGGATGGACAATGGGGAAATAGTTGGGAGGGGCTGTTATGTGATGCAGAAAAGGTTGGGATTTGTGGCAATGACAGCAAGCTGAAATGAGAGAAACGGGTGGCTAAACGGTTGGAACTGCAGGTGAACAACAAATTGGCATTGTTCCGGGTGACAACAATGAGAGGGAATGACAGTGGCTGTGAAGGGTGATGCGGGGGGTTGGAGGGGGGTGTGGGTGTAGGACAGCAAGAGGACGGCTGTCCATGGTGGTGCGAGGATAGGCAGCTGAAATTGGAAAACTGCAGTGAAAATAACAACGTACTGCCGTTCGGGGGTGGCTGCAGCAATGGAGGCCAGCCGGCAGCGACGTGGGGAGAATGCAAAAATGGATAGGGAAGTTAATCATCACATGAAGACCAAGATACAGTCAAAGCACCACCAAGAATCTTAGGACACTCCTCGAAAGAAAGAAAAGCGCCGACAGCTATCCCGATACAAAACACACAAAAACTAACACTAGTCCTACGAAAGAAAATATATAATAATAGGATAACTAGGAGTTATCCAAGAGGAATGGCCGACTCCTAAATAGGGACAAAACTTATACCGGTTCGGTCCATGTACAATAGCCGGGTTGATAGCCGGATTGCTGCTTGTTGGCGAGACTTCCGAGTTCGAAGCATGGGGCGCTCCCGCATCACTATAAATAAGAATTTCAATGTGTGATTATTTGCATGTTTTAAAACGTACGAAATTGTGGCACATGGTGGCTTTGGCATAAGAGGGAGAGGCTGGAAGAGTTAGAAAACAGAGGTGTGATGAGTGAACATAGGGGAGAAATAAAGAACGTGGAAATCAGAAAATGTTCGTTTATGTTAACTTAGAATATCATCTCTCACAAATCGGAAGTGTTATTTTACTAGAAATTCAGTGCTGAACTCATAGGCTTGGCTAACAACATTGTTTTGAGGAAATTTTAAGTGGGTATTTTTTGTTATTTAAATTATTTTTTTTGTGTGTTGGTCATCTTTTTGGAATTACTTCTCTTTTAATTATCTTTAGAAACATTGGGCTTCTCTTTTGCGTGAGAGCGAGTGTACTTAGATTTTTTGAAGGATTGGTGAGGGTTCCTGTTTTGTGGCTCATTGCTGACTTCTGTAATTAGTTGATTGGATTCTCTCTCATCTCCCAGGAATGTAGACTTGTTAATCCACACCATATAAATTTTAGTGGTTTTCTCTAAGTATGATGATTTTGATCTTATTTGTGTTTGTATTTTGGTCCATCAAAATCTCCTAGTTTAAGCATTCACATAAAGGTTTGGCGCTTTTTTCCTTACAAAATGCAGCCATGTGAGTCTGCTTTCTTGGTGGAATATGGCACAACAGTAAGGGAAATCTGTTATGGTATGACTCATATACCATATCGGGACAGATGCTGGATTGAAGCGGAGCGGAGCGGAGCGGAATAATCTGTCCAATTTGGGAAGTTACGTGGGTTGGGGTGCGGGGGCAAAGCCCCGCGGTTTGGTACAGGGGTAATGTAGTAATTACTTTTTGTGACTAAGTTTACTCCTGGGGTTATAAATAGGTCTGTTAGTAACCCCAGGAGGTATTCTGAATTCTGTAAACTCTTTTCTGATTATTGAAAGGAACTCGCCGCTCTGCTCCCGAGGACGTAGGCATCTTTGCCGAACCTCATTAAATCTTTGTGTTCTTCTGGATTTGTGTCGATTCCTATTTTTCTTTGCCCTAATTTTCTCAACAAGTGGTATCA